>NC_142800.1:31343385-31583385 GCF_049724085.1 Artemia sp. Qi Xiang Cuo | reverse complement strand
ACCCACACATCCCAAATCATAGGTTTCAGACACCACACACCTACGAAAGACTAAGAAATCCGGTTATGAAAAGTCGGAAATAGCAAATCGGAAATGTATGATTAGGTTAGGTTAGATTAAGTTAGGTTAGGTTAAGTTAGGTTAGGCTAGCCTACGTACGCGCGCGTACGTAGGCTAAACTACCCAAACATAACAAAACCTAAACTAACTTAATATAACCAAACCTAACCAAATCAAACACCAAACATATTGAATGTCTATCACCTAACCAAAGCAAAACTAAGTGAAGTGTACGTGGCCGGCCACTTAACCGAACCTAACCTAACCTAACCTTCTAACCCTAGTTAGGTTAGGTAACCTAACCTAACCTGGGTTAGGTTAAGACCACTTAACCTAACCTAACCTATCCTGGGGGTGCATACCCCGACCGTGCCGCTTTTCTCAAGGTCATTGCTTTTGACTGACAACACTAACATCAAAACTTAAACGGTCAGAAATAGAGGCTGTTTCTATGGATTTAGAATATGAAAAAAATTGTCAAGTGTGGGACTCGAGCCCATGACCCCATATGGGGACCAGATCTTAAGTCTAGCGCCTTAACCACTCGGCCAACCTGACTTGTAAATAATTCTTGATCATATTCATATTGTAATTCAGTTTCATTGGTAAAGTTCAGAATTGAGCTAACTTTTTTCTCTTCTTTAAGAAAATTCAGAACCTCGTCTAAATTAACCTTAAAAATGAAATAAAGCTATGTCGACTTTGCATATTTTATTCAACATATTCGACAAAGCGCTGGAGGGGTGCATTCCTGTCGACTTTTGGAGGATGTTTCCCCATTTTTCGATAATCAGGCAATTTTCTCAAGCTCTTTTCTCAAGGTCATAGCTTTTGACTGACAACACTAACATCAAAACTTAAACGGTCAGAAATATAGGCTGTTTCCAAAGATTTAGAATAAGAAAAAATTGTCAAGTGTGGGACTCGAACCCACGACCCCATATTGGGACCAGATCCTAAGTCTAGCGCCTTAACCACTCGGCCAACCTGACTTGTAAACAATTCCTGATCATATTCATATTGTAATTCAGTTTCATTGGTAAAGTTCAGAATTGAGCTAAATTTTTTCTCTTCTTTAAGAAAATTCAGAAGAGAATTTGAACATTTGCACTTTTATAGTTTTTTTTTATTTAATCTATTAAAGACCCTAAAAATTTAGGTTCTGCATAAATCCTTTTACAGAAGTTATTTAGTGAAATCACAAGATATGATGAAAGAAAAAAAAGTATATAAGAAAAAATTGCCAGGTGTGGGGTTCGAACCCACGACCCCGTATGGGGACCAGATCTTGAGTCTAGCGCCTTAACCACTCGGCCAACCTGACTTGTAAACAATTCCTGATCAGGTTCATATTGTAATTCAGATTCTTTCTGTGTGTGTCATCTCTTAGTGTATGTTATCCCCGTGTGTTAGTTGTCTCTATGTCTGTGTTAGTGCGAACACGTAACCTCGTCCAATGTGAATTTCAACCATTCAGGCTGGTGGACTATGACCCCTATTCTGAGCTAGTGAATTTTAACCATTCAGGCTGGTGGACTAAGACCCTAATTCTGAGCTAGTGAATTTCCACCATTCAGGTTGGTGGACTGAGACCCCAATATTGAGCTAGTGGATTTCCACCATTCGGGCTGGTGCACTAAGACCCCAATTTTCCAACTCTTGCATTTCATGACAGAAATTCAAAATGAACTTCGAAAAATCAAGAGAATGTAACTGTGAGAAGGTAAAGCACAGCAAGTCACTACTGAAATATTCCAACTCTTGCATTTCACGATAGAAATTCATGTGTGTGTGTGTGTGTGTGTGTGTGTGTGTGTGTGTGTGTGTGTGTGTGTGTGTGTGTGTGTGTGTGTGTGTGTGTGTGTGTGTGTGTGTGTGTGTGTGTGTGTGTGTGTGTGTGTGTGTGTGTGTGTGTGTGTGTGTGTGTGTGTGTGTGTGTGTGTGTGTGTGTGTGTGTGTGTGTGTGTGTGTGTGTGTGTGTGTGTGTGTGTGTGTGTGTGTGTGTGTGTGTGTGTGTGTGTGTGTGTGTGTGTGTGTGTGTGTGTGTGTGTGTGTGTGTGTGTGTGTGTGTGTGTGTGTGTGTGTGTGTGTGTGTGTGTGTGTGTGTGTGTGTGTGTGTGTGTGTGTGTGTGTGTGTGTGTGTGTGTGTGTGTGTGTGTGTGTGTGTGTGTGTGTGTGTGTGTGTGTGTGTGTGTGTGTGTGTGTGTGTGTGTGTGTGTGTGTGTGTGTGTGTGTGTGTGTGTGTGTGTGTGTGTGTGTGTGTGTGTGTGTGTGTGTGTGTGTGTGTGTGTGTGTGTGTGTGTGTGTGTGTGTGTGTGTGTGTGTGTGTGTGTGTGTGTGTGTGTGTGTGTGTGTGTGTGTGTGTGTGTGTGTGTGTGTGTGTGTGTGTGTGTGTGTGTGTGTGTGTGTGTGTGTGTGTGTGTGTGTGTGTGTGTGTGTGTGTGTGTGTGTGTGTGTGTGTGTGTGTGTGTGTGTGTGTGTGTGTGTGTGTGTGTGTGTGTGTGTGTGTGTGTGTGTGTTTGTGTGTGTATTTGTTTGTGTGTGTGTGTGTGTGTTTGTTTGTGTGTGTTTTTGTTTGTTTGTCTTTGTGTGTGTGTTTGTGTGTCTTTGTGTGTGTGTGTTTGTGTTTTTGTGTGTGTGTATGTTTTTGTGTGTGTGTAAGTTTTTGCGTGTGTGTGTAAGTTTTCGTGTGTGTGTGTGTGTAAGTTTTTGTGTGTGTGTTTAAGTTTTTGTTCGTGCGTTTAAGTTTTCTAGAGTGTGTGTAAGTTTTTGTGTGAATGTTTTTTTTTATGTGAATGTTAGTTTTAGTGTGCTTGTTTTTGTTTTTGTGTGTGTGTGTGTGTGTGTGTGTGTGAGTGTGTCAGATTTTGTGTTTGTGTAAGTTTTGGAGTGTGTGTGTGTGTGAGTTTGTGTGTGTGTGCGTAAGTTTTCGTGTGTGTGTGTGTGTGTAAGTTTTTTTGTGTGTGTGTGTGTGTGTATTTTTGTGTTTGTTTGTTAGTTTGTTCGTGTGTGTGTCATTTTTTGTGTGTGTGTGTGTGTGTGTGTATTGTTGTGTTTGTTTTATAGTTTGTGTGTGTGTGTGTAATTATGTGAGTTTGTTTCTTATATTTTTTGTGTGTGTGTGTTCAAGTTTTTGTGTGTCTAAGATTTTGTGTGTGAAAGTTTTGACGTGTGTGTGTAAGTTTTAGTGTGTGTGTGTATTATTTTTTGTGTGAATGTAATTTTTAGTGTGAACGTGTTTGTTTTTTTGTGTGTGTGTGTGTTTGTGTTTGTGTATTTGTTTGTGTGTGTTTGTGAATTTTGTTGATTTTGTTTGTAATAGTTCGTGTGTGTGTGTGTAATTTTTTGTGTGTGTGTGTGTTATTTTTTGAGCGTTTGTGTCAGTTTGTATGTGTGTGTGTAAGTTGGTGTATGTCTAAGATATTGCATGTTTATTTAAGTTTTTTGTGTGTTTGTGTATGTTTGTGTGTGTGTGTGTGTGTGTGTGTGTATTATGTTGTGTGTGTTTTATGTTTGTGTGTGTGTGTGTAATTTTGTGTGTGTGTGTGTGTGTGTGTGTGTGTGTGTATTTGCGTTTGTTTTTATTTTTTTTCGTTTGTTTTTTTTTTTTAGTGTGTGTTTTTGTATTTTTTGTGTGTGTGTGTGTTTGTTGATGTTTGTGTGCGTTTTTTTTTTTTTTTTTGTGTTTGGATTTTTTTGTTTGTTTTTATGTGTGTGTGTGTGTGTGTATGTGTTTTTGTGTGTGTTTGTTTTTGCGTGTGTGTGTGTGTGAGTTTTTTTTGTGTTCATTTTTTTTATGGTTTGTATTTGTTTGTGTTGGTGTGTGTGATTTTGTGTGTGTGTGTAAGTTTTGGCGTGTGTGTGTGTGACTTTTCGTATGTGTGTGTGTGTGTGTAAGTTTTGTGTTTGTTTGTGTGTGTAAGTTTTTGTGTGCATGTAAGTTTTTGTGTGCTTGTTTTTTTTCTTGTGAATGTGTAAGTTTTTTTTTGTGTGTGTGTGTGTGTTAGTTTGTGTGTGTGTGTGTGTGTGTGTAAGTTTTTGGGTGTGTGTGTAAGTTTTAGTGTGTGTGTGTGTTTATGTTTTAGTGTTGTTGTGTTAGTTTTTGTGTGTGTAAGTTTTTGCGTGTGTGTGTATGTTTTATTGTTTTTATGATTAAGTTTTGTTTGTTTGTTTTTGTTTAATTTTTTTTTAGTTGTTGTGTGATTTTGTTTTTGTTATTTTTTTATTTTTTGTGTGTGTGTGTGTGTGTGTGTGTGTAATTTTTTTTGTGTGTGTAAGTTTTTGCGTGTGTGTGTGAGTTTTCGTGTGTTTGTGTGTGTAATTTTTGTGTGTGTGTGTGTGTGTGTAAGTTTTTGTGTGCATTTAAGTTTTTGTGTGCATGTAAGTTTTCGTGTGCATGTGTAAGTTTTTGTGCGCTTCCCAAATCATAATTTTCTGAAAGGACACACCTATGAAAGGCTAAGAAATCTAGCTTAGAAAAGTCAAAAATAGCAAATTAACCATCCCAAATCATAGGTTTCAGTCAACACACAGCTACGAATGGCTATGAAATCCTGCTCAGAAAAGTCAAAAAATATTAACCCACACACCCCCAAATCATAGGTTTCAGACATCACACACCTACGAAAGACTAAGAAATCCGGTTTTGAAGAGTCAGAAATAGCAAATTACATATCCCAAATCATAGGTTTCAGACAACACTCACCTATGAACGGCTAAGAAACCTAGCTCAGAAAAGTCAAAAATAGCAAACTAGTCATCCCAAACTATATGTTTCAGACAACAAACACCTATGAAAGGCTAAGAGATCCAGCTCAGAAAAGTCAAAAGTAGCAATCCACCCACCCCAAATCATAGGTTTCAGACACTACACACCTATGAAAGACTAAGAAATCCAACTCAGAAAAGCCTGAAATAGCAACCCACACATCCCAAATCATAGGTTTCAGACATCACACACCTAGGAAAGACTAAGAAATCTGGTTATGAAAAGTCGGAAATAGCAAATTACACATCCCAAACTATTTTTCAGACAACATTCACCTACGAAATACTAGAAAACCTTAGCTCAGAAAAGCCTGAAATAGCAAACTACACATCCCAAATCATAATGTTCTGACAACACATACCTATGAAAGGCTAAGAAACCTAGCTCAGAAAAGTCGAAAATAGCAAACTACACATCCCAAATCATAGGTTTCAGACACTACACACCTATGAAAGACTAAGAAATCCAACTCAGAAAAGCCCGAAATAGTAATTTACATATCCCAAATCATAAGTTTCAGACAGCACTCACCTACGAAATACTAAGAAACCTTAGCTCAGAAAAGTCTGAAATAGCCAACTACTCATCCCAAACTCGAAGTTTCAGACAACAAACACCTATGAGTGACTAAGAATCCTAGCTCTGAAAAGTCCAAAAAGCAAACTACACCTCCCAAATCATAATTTTCTGAAAGGACACACATATGATAGGCTAAGAAATCTAGCTCAGAAAAGTCAAAAATAGAAAATTAACCATCCAAAATCATAGGTTTCAGTCAACACACACCTAAGAATGGCTAAGTAATCCAGCTCAGAAAAGTCAAAAATTAGCACCCCACACACCCCAAATCATAGGTTTCATACACCACACACCTACGAAAGACTAAGAAATCCGTTTATGAAAAGTCGGAAATAGCAAATTACATATCCCAAATCATAGGTTTCAGACAACACTCACCTATGAACGGCTAAGAAACCTAGCTCAGAAAAGTCAAAAATAGCAAACTAGTCATCCCAAACTATAGGTTTCAGACAACAAACACCTATGAAAGGCTAAGAAATCCAGCTCAGAAAAGTCAAAAGTAGCAATCCACCCATCCCAAATCATAGGTTTCATACAACACACACCTATGAAAGACTAAGAAATCCAGCTCAGAAAAGTCAAAAAGAGCAAACTACAGATCCCAAATCATTGGTTTCAGTCAACACACACCAACGAAAGACTAAGAAACCTAGCTCAGAAAAGTCAAAAATAGCAAACTACTCATCCCAAACTATTGGTTTCAGACAACATTCACCTAAGAAATACTAGAAAACCTTATTTCAGAAAAGCCTGAAATAGCAAACTATACATCCCAAATCATAATTTTCTGACAACTCATACATATGAAAGTCTAAGAAATACAGCTCAGACAAGTCGAAAATAGCAAACTACACATCCCAAATCATAGGTTTCAGACAACACACACCTATGAAAGACTAAGAAATCCAACTCAGAAAAGTCAAAAATAGCAAACTACATATCCCAAATCATCAGTTTCACTCAACACACACCAATGAAAGACTAAGAAACCTAGCTCATAAAAGCCTGAAATAGCAAACTACTCATCCCAAACTATTGGTTTCAGACAACATTCACCTAGGAAATACTAGGAAACCTTAGCTCAGAAAAGCCTGAAGTAGCAAACTACACATCCCAAATCATAGGTTTCAGACAACACACATCAACGAAAGACGGGTGCACGAGGAGAGCCTTTGAGGGTCTGTGGGTCCCTTGAGGGTCGGTGGTCCTTTGGGAGCTCGGGGGGACCTTTGGGGACCGGGGGTTGGGCTTTGGGGGTCGGGGGATGGCATTTGGGGGTCTGGGTGGGCCTTTGGGGCGCGGGGAGGGGCGGGGGGGGCCGGGGGGCCATTGGGGGCCGGGTGGAGGGCCTGTGGGACCCCGTTGGTCCTTTGGGCGCTCGCTGGGCCTTTGGGGGGCCCGGGGATGGCATTTGGGGGTCTGGGTGGGCCTTTGGGGCGCTGGTGACCCTTTGGGAGCTTGGGGGGCCTTTGAGTGTCCGGGGGAGGCAGTTGGGGGCCTGGGGGACATTTGGGGACCTTTGGAGGGCCTTTGGGAGCTTGGGGGGCCTTTGAGGACCGGGGGCTTCCTTCGGGGTTGGGGTAGGAGGATTGGAGCCCTTTGGGGTTGGGTTAGAGGACCTCACAACACTGTTCAAATGAAACTTGTGTATTATAACGACCACAGAGTTTCACCATTAAATTCTCTTCTAAAATCTCTTCAAAATCTTCTTTTAAAATGTCTCTATCTGTTTCGCCGAAATAGTTCCATAACCTGTCTAAAATGGTTTCGCCCAAATAATCCCTAAACGCAAATTCAGCGTGTTCCTTTGTTATTGGCATCTCTGCGCTAACGCATTTCAAATTAATAGGAAACCTTTTCGCGCGCTAAAACAATTCATCGCTAAGATGTTTCTTGCCTAATTGTTTCCATGTCCTTTGGTTATTAATATCCTTTGGAGTTCGACCAGTAGAACTGTTCCCGAGGCAAAGACATTAATGATTTGGATCTATTCCTGGAGAAATGTTTCTAGGCGAAAATTTTTAAAGTCTGACAGATGATGTCATTGATTGATTGATCTGTCAAGAAAGGGGAAATTAATTTGTTGTTTCTAAGGGGAATTATTGATTCACGATAGGTGAATTGAGGTCGACAGCACAGGTGTTCCAAGGTTGATGTTGTTGTTGTTGTAAGTGCACGCTCTCAGCGAACTTTATGTAAATCAAGTTCACAGGTGCTAGTCGTGACAGGACCACGTGGTTTATGGTTTTCCAAGTGAGAAAGTTCCTGTTTTTCCAAGTGAGAAAATTCCTGTTTTTTCATTCTCACTGAGAAAACCATATAACAGACATGAATTGCTGTTGACATCCATAAATGTGACAAAGTTCCTGTTTTTCAAATTCTCACTGACAAAAATCATTAAACATCCATGAAAAACATCAAATAAATCGACCAACACACATAACCATCCAAGAAAACATGCATAAATGTGACAAAATTCCTGTTTTTCAAATTCTCATTGACAAAAAAACCATAAACCACGTGGTTCTCGTGCCAATATATGGTGTTAAAAAAAGTTATAGGTGGCAGCAGGGGTGAGGGGTGGGGTCAATAGGGTCACTTCTACTGATGTTGCTCCTTACTTTCAGTTGAAAAACTTGTTTCTTTATATTTAATTTCTGATTTTTTTAAAATAATGATGGAAAATCTGGCGCCCCTTTCATAGCAATGTCCCTTCCCCAATGTCACTTCCTTCATGAAAAGATCCTCCCATATAACCCCCGACATACTCCATCCCCCACTACCAGAAAAAATTCCCCCTGAAAACGTCTGTATACTTCCCAATAACCAATACTATAAGTAGTATCGTAGTAATAGATTTTAAGCGTACATTCAAGCGTACATTCACGCCTACAAGAATATGCTCAAAAGTGTAATAGATATGAAGCGTACAGGAAAAACCCATGCCTTTGACACTATAGTTAGACATGTGTATTTTAAAAGTTGGCACGCTACAAAGTGCCGCAGCATGTTATGAAACAATAGTCAAGGTTCTATTGCACAAGAATGTGTCGTTTGACGTAGACATTTTAAAAAGTGATCTTTAGCTATAAAGTGGGCAAGCATGTTTCTCTACACCTTTTCAAAGAGAGTGAGTATTTTCTCACATGGCCTTCCAATGTTATTCTATGGGACCTCTACATGTGGTTAATTGCCTTAACTCGAGAGTAGTTTGTTATTAAAAAGAATTGGATGTTACAATCAGAATTGTTTGATTGACATTTGCAAAAAAGGGGTAAGGGATTCGTGAAATGGACTATACAAACGATATTATTTGAATAATAGGGATAAAGAGCTAGATAACATTTGCGAATTGAAGATGGAGAAAAAAAGAAAAAAAGGTTAAAGTGATTAGCAGTTAAAGTAACCCTGAAGAGCGTGTTAATTCATACCTTGTTTATTATAATTTGGAACAATATCAATCTTTGGAAACGGTTAACGATGATAAAATGGTCTTATGAGTTGACCCAGCTTCAGCAGAAGCTTAGGATAGTAGCGGTGACAATTGAGAGATAAGGAGCAATTGCCCCCTATTTTTGAAAAATACCTTTTTGTGGCATTTATACTTTTAAAAAGTTCAATATTCGAAGCTATCTTCAGCAGGAGCTTAGGACAAAAGCGGCGACAATTGAGAGATAGAGATTATTTGCACCCTAGTTTTTGAAAAGCACCTTTTTGTGGTATTTTACTTTTAAAAAGTTCAATATTCGAAGCTAGCTTCAGCAGGAGCTTAGGATAGTAGCGGTGACAATTGAGATATAAGGAGCAATTGCCCCCTATTTTTGAAAAAATACATTTTTGTAGCATTTATACTTTAAAAAAATACAAAGTTCAATATTCGAAGCTATCTTCAGCAGGAGCTTAGGACAAAAGCGGTGACAATTGAGAGATAGAGATTAATTGCCACCCTAGTTTTTGAAAAATACCTTTTTGTGATATTTTACTTTTAAAAAGTTCAATAATTGAAGCTAGCTTCAGCAGGAGCTTAGGATGGAAGTGGTGACAATTGAGAGATTGAGATTAATTGCCCCCTAGTTTTTGAGAAATACCTTTTTTGTGATATTTTACTTTTAAAAAGTTCAATATTCGAAGCTAGCTTCAGCAGGAGCTTAGGACGGCAGCGGTGAAAATTGAGAGATAGAGATTAATTGCCCCCCAGTTTTTGAAAAATACCTTTTTATGATATTTTACTTTTAAAAAATTCAATATTCGAAGCTATCTCCAGCAGGAGCTTAGGACGGCAGCGGTTACAATTGAGAGATAGAGATTAATTGCTCCCTAGTTTTTGAAAAATACCTTTTTGTGATATTTTACTTTTAAAAAATTCAATATTCGAGGCTAGCTACTGTAGGAGCTTAGGACGGCAGTGGTGACAATTGAGAGATACAGATTAATTGACCCCTAGTTTTTGAAAAATACCTTTTTGGGATATTTTACTTTTAAAAAGTTCAATATTCGAAGCTATCTACAGCAGGAGCTTAGGACGGCAGCGGTGACAATTGAAAGATAGAGATTAATTGCCCCCCTAGTCTTATAAAAATACCTTTTTGTGATATTTTAATTTTAAGAAATTCAATATTCGAGGCTAGCTACTGTAGGATCTTAGGACGGCAGTGGTGACAATTGAGAGATAGAGATTAATTGACCCCTAGTTTTTGAAAAATACCTTTTTATGATATTTTACTTTTAAAAAATTCAATATTCGAAGCTATCTCCAGCAGGAGCTTAGGACGGCAGCGGTTACAATTGAGAGATAGAGATTAATTGCTCCCTAGTTTTTGAAAAATACCTTTTTGTGATATTTTAATTTTAAAAAATTCAATATTCGAGGCTAGCTACTGTAGGAGCTTAGGACGGCAGTGGTGACAATTGAGAGATACAGATTAATTGACCCCTAGTTTTTGAAAAATACCTTTTTGGGATATTTTACTTTTAAAAAGTTCAATATTCGAAGCTAGCTACAGTAGGAGCTTAGGACGGCAGCGGTGACAATTGAGAGATAGAGATTAATTGCCTCCTAGTTTCTGTAAAATACCTTTTTGTGATATTTGATGACAGAGTGGATGTCTTAGACTAGTTATTGTGCTGTACTCTTGCGAAAATTGCTTGTACTCTTGCATGAATTGCTTGCGAAAACCTGGATGAATTACTTTAAAATAAAGTTTTGACAAGAAATGTCTGAAAAGTGTTTCTGGGGATGACAGATGGGGCAATGACAGAAGCGTGTCTTAGAGTAGTTATAGTTCTGTACTGTGGCACGAATTGCTTGTGAAAAAGCCAAATGAATGACTTGAAAATAAAGTTTTAAAAAGAAATGTCTGAAAAGGGTTTTTGGAGAGATGGGACGAGGACAGCAGCGTGTCTTAGAGTAGTTATAGTTCTGTACTGTGGCACGAATTCCTTTTGAAAAACCCAAATGAATGACTTGAAATAGAATTTTTAACGAGAAATGTCTGAAGATTGTTTTTGGGGGGATGGGGCAATGACAGATTGGATGTCTCAGACTAGTGATAGTGCTGTACTGTGGCACGAATTGCTTGCGAAAAACCCAAATGTTAGACTTGAAATAAAATTTTCAACAAGAAATGTCTGAAAAGTATTTTTTGGGAGATGGGGCGATGACAGAGTGGATGTCTTAGACTAGTTATAGTGCTGTACTCTGGCATGAATTGCTTTTAGAAAACCCGCTTGAATTAGTTGAAAATAAATTTTTAACAATAAATGTCTGAAATGTGTTTTTGGGGAGATGAGGCGATGACAGAAGCGTGTCTTAGACTAGTTATAGTTCAGTACTGTGGCACGAATTGCTTGTGAAAAACCCAAATGAATGACTTGAAAATAAAGTTTTAACAAGAAATGTCTGAAAAGTGTTTTTGGGGAGATGGGGCGAGGACAGCAGCGTGTCTTAGAGTAGTCATAGTTCTGTACTGTGGCACGAATTCCTTTTGAAAAACCCAAATGAATGACTTGAAATAAAATTTTTAACGAGAAATGTCTGAAAATTATTTTTGGGGGGATGGGGCGATGACTGATTGGATGTCTCAGACTAGTAATAGTGCTGTACTGTGGCACGAATTGCTTGCGAAAAACCCAAATGAATGACTTTAAAATAAATTTTTAACAAGAAATGTCTGAAAAGTGTTTTTGGGGAGATTGGGCGAGGACAGCAGGGTGTCTTAGAGTAGTTATAGTTCTGTACTGAGGCACGAATTCCTTTTGAAAAACCCAAATGAATGACTTGAAACAAAATTTTTAACGATAAATGTCTGAAAATTGTTTTTGAGGGGATGGGGCGATGACAAAGTGGATGTCTTAGACTAGTGATAGTGCTTTACTGTGGCACAAATTGCTTGCGAAAAACCCAAATGAATGACTTGAAATAAAATTTTTAACGAGAAATATCTGAAAATTATTTTTTGGGAGATGGGGCGATGACAGAGTGGATGTCTTAGACTAGTTATAGTGCTGTACTCTGGCATGAATTGCTTTTCGAAAACCTGGGTGAATTAGTTGAAAATAAATTTTTAACAAGAAATGTCTGAAAAGTGTTTTTGGGGAGATGGGGCTATGACAGAAGCGTGTCTTAGACTAGTTATAGTTCGGTACTGTGGCACAAATTGCTTGTGAAAAACCCAAATGAATGACTTGAAAATAAATTTTTAACAAGAAATGTCTGAAGTGTTTGTGTGGGGATGGGGCAAGGACAGAAGCGTGTCTTAGAGTAGTTATAGCTCTGTGCTTTGGCACGAATTCCTTTTGAAAAACGAATCAGAAGGACTTGAATTAAAATTTTTAGCTGGACCTTTCTAAATTTTGTTTTTGGGGGAAAGGGGTGATGACAGATTGGATGTCTTAGACTAGTGATAGTGCTATGGCAAAAATTGCTGGTAAGAAACCCACATGAATTAGTTGAAATAACATTTTTAAACAGAAATGTCTGAAAAGTATTTTTTGGGGGATGGGGCGAAGACAGAGTGGGTGTCTTAGACTAGTTATAGTGCTGTACACTGGCATGAATTGCTTTTCGAAAACCCGGGTGAATTAGTTGAAAATAAATTTTTAACAAGAAATGTCTGAAAAGTGTTTTTGGGGAGATGGGGCGATGACAGAAGCGTGTCCACACACAGATACGAAACACACATAGAGACGAAACACGCATAGAGACAACACACACACACACAGAGATGACACCCCTACAGAGACGACACACACACACAGACGAACCACACAGAGACGACACACACACAGAGACAACACACTCAAAGTGACGACTTACACATAGAGACGACACACGCACAGAGACGACAAACACACAGAGACGACACACATAGAGAGACGACACACACACACACAGGCGACAAACACACAGAGAACACACCCACACAAAGAAGACATACACACAGATATGACACACACACAGAGAAGACACACGCACAGAGACGACACACACATACACAGAGCTGACTCATACACAGAGAGTACAAACACACAGAGACGACAGACACAAAGAGATGACTCACACACAGAGAGGACAAACACACAGATACGACACGTACACAGAGAGACGACACACACATAGAGACAACACAGACACAGAGACGACACACACACAGAGACGACACATACACAGAGGCGGCACACACATAGAGACGACAAACATACAGAGAAGACGTCACTTAGAGTGACGCACCACTCTATGTGAACCTAGATCAACCAAACTTTTTGGATATCTCTCTCACTATGACTCTGTTTGTGTGTCGTGTCTGTGTGTGTGTCGTCTCTATGTGTGTGTCATCTCTGTGGGCGTGTCGTCTCTGTTTTGTGTCTTCTCTGTATGTTTGTCGTCTCTGTGAGTGTGTCGTCTCTTTGTGTGTTTCGTATCCGTGTGTGTGTCGTCTCTTTGTGTGTGTTGTCTCTGTGTTTTTGTCGTCTCTGTGTGTGTATCTCGTCTCTCTATGTGTGTCATCTCTGTGTGTGTGTTGTCTTTATACGTGTGTTATCTCTATGTTTAAGTCATTTCTTTGAGTGTGTCGTCTCTCTATGTGTGTATTATCTGTGTGTGTGTCGTATCTGTGTGGGGGTCGTGTGTATGTGTGTGTTGTCTCTGAGTGTGGCGTCTTTATGTGTGTTTCGTCTCTGTGTGGGTGTGTCGTCACTGTGTGTGTGTTGTCTCTGTGTGCGTGTTGTCTCTATGCTTGTTGTCTTTGTGTGTGTGTCGTCTCTGTGCGTGTATCGTCTCTATGTGTGTTTCGTCTCTGTGTGTGTGTGTCATCTCTGTGTGTGTGTCGTCTGTGTGTGTTTGTGTCGTCTCTGTGCGTGTGTCTTCTCTGTGTGTGTGTGTGTCGTCTCTGTGTATGTGTTGTCTCTGTGTGTTTGTGTGTCGTCTCTGTGCGTGTGTCTTCTCACTGTGTGTGTGTCGTCGCTATGTGTGTGTGTGTCGTCTCTGTGCGTGCGTCGTCTCTATGTGTGTTTCGTCTATGTGTGTGTGTCATCTCTGTGTTTGTGTCGTCTCTGTGTGTGTGTGTCGTCTCTGTGCGTGTGTCTTCTGTCTGTGTGTTATCGTCTCTGTGTGTGTGTATTGTCTCTGTGCGTGTGTAGTCTCTATGTGTGTTTCGTCTCTGTTTGTGTGTGTGTCATCTCTGTGTTTGTGTCGTCTCTGTGTGTGTGTGTGTCGTCTGTGTGCGTGTGGCTTCTCTGTGTTTGTGTGTGTGTCGTCTCTGTGTGTGTGTCGTCTCTGTGCGTGTGTCGTCGCTATGTGTGTGTCTTTTCTGTGTGTGTGTTGTCTCTGTGTGTTTGTGTGTCGTCTCTGTGCGTGTGTCTTCTCTCTGTGTGTGTGTCGTCGCTATGTGTGTGTGTGTCGTCTCTGTGCGTGCGTCGTCTCTATGTGTGTTTCGTGTCTGTGTGTGTGTCATCTCTGTGTTTGTATCGTCTCTGTGTGTGTGTGTGTGTGTGTCGTCTATGTGCGTGTGTCTTCTCTCTGTGTTTTATCGTCTCTGTGTGTGTGTCGTCTCTTTGCGTGTGTGTTCTCTATGTGTGTGTCATTTCTGTGTGTGTATGTTGTCTATGTGTGCGTGTCGACTCTGTGCGTGTGTCTTCTCTCTGTGTGTTGTCGTCTCTGTGTGTGTGTCGTCTCTTTGCGTGTGTCGTCGCTATGTGTGTGTCGTCTCATTGTGTGTGTGTTTGTTGTCTCTGTGTGCGTGTTGTCCCTGTGCTTGTTGTCTTTGTGTTTGTGTCGTCTCTGTGTGTGTTTGTCGTCTCTGTGCGTGTGTCGTCTCTGTGCGTGTGTGGTCTCTGTGTTTGTTTTCTTTGTGTGTGTGTGTCTTCTCTGTATGTTTGTCGTCTCTATGTGTGTTTCGCCTCTGTGTATGTGTTATCTCTGTGTGTGTGTGTGTGTGTGTGTATCGTCTCTGTGCGTGTGTCGTCTCTATGTGTGTTTCGTCTGTGTGTTTGTGTCATCTCTGGGTGTGTGTGTCGTCTCTGTGTGTGTGTGTGTCATCTCTGTGCGTTTGTCTTCTCTCTGTGTGTGTGTCGTCTCTGTGTGTGTGTCGTGTCTGTGCGTGTGTCGTCGCTATGTGTGTGTCATCTGTGTGTGTGTGTGTTGTCTCTGTGTGCGTGTCGTCTCTGTGCGTATTTCTTCTCTCTGTGTGTTGTAGTCTCTGTGTAAGTGTCGTCTCTGTGCGTGTGTCGTCGCTATGTGTGTGTCGTCTGTGTTTGTGTGCGTTGTCTCTGTGTGTGTGTTGTCTCTGTGCTTGTTGTCTTTGTGTGTGTGTCGTCTCTATGAGTGTATCGTCTCTATGTGTGTTTCGCATCTGTGTGTGTGTGTGTTTGTCGTCTCTGTGCGTGTGTTGTCTCTGTGCGTGTGTAGTCTCTGTGTTTGTTGTCTTTGTGCGTGTGTGTGTCGTCTCTGTTTTTGTGTCTTCTCTGTATGTTTGTCGTCTCTATGTGTGTGTCACCTCTGTGTATGTGTCGTCTCTGTGTGTGTTTCGTCTCTGTGTGTGTGTCGTTTCTGTGTCTGTGTTGTCTCTATGTGTGTGTCGTCTGTGTGTGTGTGTGTCGTTTCTGTGTGTTTCTCCTCTCTGTGTGTGAGTCATCTCTTTGTGTCTGTCGTCTCTGTGTGTTTGTCCTCTCTGTGTATGAGTCAGCTCTGTGTATGTGTGTGTGTGTTGTCTCTGTGCGTGTCGTCTCTTTGTGTATTTCGTATCTGTGTGTGTGTCGTCTCTTTGTGTGTTTGGTCTCTGTGTGTTTGTCGTCTCTGTGTGTGTGTGTCGTCTCTCTATGTGTGTCATCTCTCTGTGTTTACCGTCTCTGTGTGTGTGTCGTCTCTATATGTAAGTCGTCACTTTGAGTGTGTCGTCTCTTTGTGTGTGTGTCGTGTCTGTGTGTGTGTCGTCTTTGTGTGGTTGTCGTCTCTGTGTGTGTTTGTTGTCTCTATGCGTGTTTCGTCTCTATGTGTGTTTCGTATCTGTGTGTGGACACGCTTCTGTCATCGCCCCATCTTCCCAAAAACAGTTTTCAGACATTTCTTGTTAAAAATTTATTTTCAACTAATTCACCCGGGTTTTCGAAAAGCAATTCATGCCAGAGTACCGCACTATAACTAGTCTAAAACATCCACTCTGTCATCGCTCCATCTCCCAAAAAAAACTTTTCAGACATTTCTGTTTAAAAATTGTATTTCAAGTCATTCATTTGGGTTTCTCACAAGCAATTCGTGCCACAGTACAGCACTATCACTAGTCTGAGACATCCAATCTGTCATCGCCCCATCCCCCCAAAAACAATTTTCAGACAGTCCTCGTTAAAAATTTTATTTCAAGTCATTCATTTGGGTTTTTCAAAAGGAATTCGTGCCACAGTACAGACCTATAACTACTCTATGACACGCTGCTGTCCTCGCCCCACCTCCACAAAAACACTTCAGACTATTCTTGTTAAAAATTTATTTTCAAGTCATTCATTTGGGTTTTTCACAAGCAATTCGTGCCACAGTACTGAACTATAACTAATCTCAGACATCCTTCTGTCATCGCCCTATCTCCCCGAAAACACTTTTCAGACATTTCTTGTTAAAAATTTATTTTCAACTAATTCACCCGGGTTTTCGAAAAGCAATTCATGCCAGAGTACAGCACTATAACTAGTCTAAGACATCCACTCTGTCATCGACCCATCTCCCAAAAAATAATTTTCAGACATTTCTTGTTAAAAATTTTATTCCAAGTCATTCATTTGGGTTTTTCGCAAGCAATTTGTGCCATAGTACAGCACTATCACTAGTCTGAGACATCCAATCTGTCATCGCCCATCCCCCCAAAAACAATTTACAGACATTTCTCGTTAAAAATTTTATTTCAAGTCATTCATTTGGGTTTTTTAAAAGGAATTCGTGCCACAGTACAGAACTATAACTACTCTAAGACACGCTGCTGTCCTCGCCCCATCTCCCCAAAAACACTTTTCAGACATTTCTTGTTAAAACTTTATTTTCAAGTCATTCATTTGGGTTTTTCACAAGCAATTCGTGCCATAGTACAGCACTATCACTAGTCTGAGACATCAAATCTGTCATCGCCCCATCCCCCCAAAAACAATTTTCAGACATTCCTCGTTAAAAATTTTATTTCAAGTCATTCATTTGGGTTTTTCAAAAGGAATTCGTGCCACAGTACAGACCTATAACTACTCTAAGACACGCTGCTGTCCTCGCCCCATCTCCCCAAAAACGCTTTTCAGACATTTCTTGTTAAAACTTTATTTTCAAGTCATTCATTTGGGTTTTTCACAAGCAATTCGTGCCACAGTACTAAACTATAACTAGTCTAAGACACACTTCTGTCATCGCCCCATCTCCCCAAAAACACTTTTCAGACATTTCTTGTTAAAAATTTATTTTCAACTAATTCACCCGGGTTTTCGAAAAGCAATTCATGCCAGAGTACAGCACTATAACTAGTCTAAGACATCCACTCTGTCATCGCCCCATCTCCCAAAAAATACTTTTCAGACATTTCTTGTTAAAAATTTTATTTCAAGTCATTCATTTGGTTTTTTCGCAAGCAATTCGTGCCACAGTACAGCACTATCACTAGTCTGAGACATCCAATCTGTCATCGCCCCATCCCCCCAAAAACAATTTTCAGACATTTCTAGTTAAAAATTTTATTTCAAGTCATTCATTTGGATTTTTTAAAAGGAATTCGTGCCACAGTACAGAACTATAACTACTCTAAGACACGCTGCTCTCCTCGCCCCATCTCCCCAAAAACACTTTTCAGACATTTCTTGTTAAAACTTTATTTTCAAGTCATTCATTTGGGATTTTCACAATCAATTCGTGCCATAGTACAGCACTATCACTAGTCTGAGACATCCAATCTGTCATCTCCCCATCCCCCCAAAAACAATTTTCAGACATTTCTCGTTAAAAATTTTATTTCAAGTCATTCATTTGGGTTTTTCAAAAGGAATTCGTGCCACAGTACAGAACTATAACTACTCCAAGACACGCTGCTCTCCTCGCCCCATCTCCCCAAAAACACTTTTCAGACATTTCTTGTTAAAACCTTATTTTCAAGTCATTCATTTGGGTTTTTAACAAGCAATTCGTGCCACAGTACTGAACTATAACTAGTCTAAGACACGCTTCCTCATCGCCCCATCTCCCCACAAACACTTTTCAGACATTTCTTGTTAAAAATTAATTTTCAACTAATTCACCCGGGTTTTCGAAAAGCAATTCATGCCAGAGTACAGCACTACAACTAGTCTAAGACATCCACTTTGTCATCGCCCCATCTCCCAAAAAATACTTTTCAGACATTTCTTGTTAAAAATTTTATTTCAAGTCATTCATTTGGGTTTTTCGCAAGCAATTCGTGCCACAGTACAGCACTATAACTAGTCTAAGACATCCAATCTGTCATCGCCCCATCCCCCCAAAAACAATTTTCAGACATTTCTCTTTAAAATTTTTATTTCAAGTCATTCATTTGGGTTTTTCAAAAGGAATTCGTGCCACAGTACAGAACTATAACTACTCTAAGACACGCTTCTGTCCTCGCCCCATCTCTCCAAAAACACTTTTCAGACATTTCTTGTTAAAACTTTATTTTCAAGTCATTCATTTGGGGTTTTCGAAAGCAATTCGTGCCACAGTACAGCACTATAACTACTCTAAGACACGCTTCTGTCATCGCCCCATCTCCCCAAAAGCACTTTTCAGACATTTCTTGTCGAAACTTTATTTTCAAGTAATTCATCCGGGTTTTCGCAAGCAATTCATGCCAGAGTACAGCATTATAACTAGTCTAAGACATCCACTCTGTCATCGAATATCACAAAAAGGTATTTTTTACAAACTAGGATGCAATTAATCTCTATCTCTCAATTGTCACCGCTGCCGTCCTAAGCTCCTACTGTAGCTAGCTTCGAATATTGAACTTTTTAAATGTAAAATATCACAAAAAGTTATTTTTCAAAAACTAGGGGGGCAATTAATCTCTATCTCTCAATTGTCACCGCTGCCGTCCGAAGCTCCTGCTGAAGATAGCTTCGAATATTGAACTTTTCAAAAGTAAAATATCCCAAAAAGGTATTTTTCAAAAACTAGGGGTCAATTAATCTCTATCTCTCAATTGTCACCGCTGCCGTCCTAAGCTCGTACTGTAGCTAGCTTAGAATATTGTACTTTTTAAAAGTAAAATATCACAAAAAGGTATTTTTCAAAAACAAGGGGGCAATTAATCTCTATCTCTCAATTGTCACCGCTACCGTCCTAAGCTCCTGCTGAAGATAGCTTCGAATATTGAACTTTTTAAAAGTAAAATATCATAAAAAGGTATTTTTCAAAAACTGGGGGGCAATTAATCTCTATCTCTCAATTTTCACCGCTGCCGTCCTAAGCTCCTGTTGAAGCTAGCTTCGAATATTGAACTTTTTAAAAGTAGAATATCACAAAAAAGGTATTTCTCAAAAACTAGGGGGCAATTAATCTCTATCTCTCAATTGTCACCGCTACCATCCTAAGCTCCTGCTGAAGCTAGCTTCGAATATTGAACTTTTTAAAAGTAAAATATCATAAAAAGGTATTTTTCAAAAACTGGGTGGCAATTAATCTCTATCTCTCAATTGTCACCGCTGCCGTCCTAAGCTCCTGCTAATGATAGCTTCGAATATTGAACTTTGTATTTTTTAAAAGTATAAATGCCACAAAAAGGTTTTTTTTCAAAACTAGGGGGCAATTTCTCCTTATATCTCAATTTTCATCGCTACTATCCTAAGCTACTGCAGAAGCTAGCTTCGAATATTAACTTTCTAAAAGTAGAATAACATAAAAAGGTATTTTTCAAAAACTAGGGTGCAAATAATCTCTATCTCTCAATTGTCGCCGCTTTTGTCCTAAGCTCCTGCTGAAGATAGATTATAATATTGAACTTTGTATTTTTTTACAGTTTAACGGGAACAAAATCTTATTTTTCAACAATAGGGGACAATGACTCCGTATACCTCAATTGTCACCACTCCAATCCTAAGCTTCTGATGAAGCTGGGTCAACTCATAAGACAATTTTATTATCGTTAACCATTTCCGGAGATTGATATTGTTCCAAATTTATAATAAATAAGGTATGAATTAACATGCTCTTCAGGGTTACCTTAACTGCTAATCACTTTAATCTTTTTTTTTCTTTTTTTTCTCCATCTTCAGTTTGCAAATGTTATCTAGCTCTTTTTCCCTATTACTCAAATAAGATCGTTCGTATAGTCCATTTCGCAAATCCCTTACCCCTTTTTTGCAAATGTCAATCAAACAATTCTGATTGTAACATCCAATTCTTTTTAATAACAAACTACTCTCGAGTTAAGGCAATTAATCACGTGTAGAGGTCCCATAGAATAACATTGGAAGGCCATGTGAGAAGATACTCACTCTCTTTGAAAAGGTGCAGAGAAACATGCTTGCCCACTTTATAGCTAAAGATCGCTTTTTAAAATGTCTACGTCAAACGACACATTCTTGTGCAATAGAACCTTGACTATTGTTTCATAACATGCTGGGGTACTTTGTAGCGTGCCATCTTTTAAAATGCCCATGTCTAACTATAGTGTGAAAGGCATGGGTTTTTCCTGTACGCTTCATATCTATTACACTTTTGAGCATATTTTTGTAGGCGTGAATGTACGCTTGAAATCTATTACTACGATACTACTACTATATGTTAACATTGGGTATAGTTCATAACTTACAGCCCTCCCCCCGGGGGCTTCAAGGGATTAAGTCATCCTATAAGACATAGTTACAATATTTTCGACCATGTTGAACAAAATGGCTATCTCAAAATTTTTATCCGGTGACATTGGGAAAAAATGAGCGTGGGAGGGGGCCTAGTTGGCCTCTATTTTTTTGTTCACTTAAAAAGGGCATTAGAACTTTTAATTTCCGTTCCAATGAGCCCTCTAACGATTTTCTAGGACCGCTGGGTCGATACGATCACCCCTGGAAAAAAACAAACAAAAAAAACAAATAAACACTCATCCGTGATCTATCTTCTGGCAAAAAATTTGAAAATTCCACAATTTTGTAGATAGGAGCTTGAAACCTCTACAGTAGGGTTGTCTGATACGCTGAATATGATGGTGTGACTTTCATTGAGGTTCTATAGCTTTTAGGGGATCTTTTCCCCCTTTTTCGAAAATCAGTCAAATTTTCTCAGGCGCGTAACTTTTGATGGGTACGATTAAACTTGATGAAAATTATATATTTAAAATCAGAATTAAAATCTTATTCTTTTGATATATCTCTTGGTATCAAAATTCCGTTTTTTAGAGTTTCGGTTACCATTGAGCCGAACTGTTACCACGAACTGTTTGATGATAAAAAGTAAAACTCTTCTTCACCACGAAGCCTGGAAATTGAAACTGTCCATTTAGTTTTATTTGCTTTCAAAATGCAGCTTAAATATTTTGGAAACACAAGATGTAAATACGTTCTTGCAAACTCTTTATGTTTTTTGCATTAGAAATGACTTTCAGAAAAAAAACTAGAAAAACTTCAGCATAAAGATCCTATGGTTAAAAAGGGTGGCAGATTCTTTCACATACATTATATTTTCCAACTTTACCGTCACTTCAGTTTTGAGTTTTACCGTCATTCTTTACATTCATTGAAAAGTAACATGTTATCTTTTAGTTTAGTCGCAAGAAAGAGAGGGCGTTAGAAAGTTTTATTGGCTAATAATTATCAATTACAACAAATTAATGAAGTTGATACTTTATACGAATGAATAAACCTCTGCTGTGTTCATTGAACGGAATAATTAAAATTAAGAAACATTTCTTTTATAATAAAAGCTCTATATTGGAAAATCAATAGCATCAGTGAAAGTGAATGAATTCATAGATATGTTAATGATAGGATAAACGGTGTTAATTTTAAATAGATTCGTCAAAATAAAGGCTAAATTGAGCCTAAATCTAAACCATGATCGGATGCACAGATGACTAAAAACAAAGAATCTACATCACTGACCTACAAGTCTGATTCAACCGACAATCTTAATTGAATCTAGTGAACGATAACGTTAAGTTTTACTTTTCATAAAAACATGTGGCACTTAGGCTACCTACTAGTGTTGTTATTAGTGCCCAGTTCCAAGGCCTTTCCAAGGAAATCAGAACGGTAATGTACAGTATAAAATCATGTATATAATTGTACTTTTGAGCAAACCTTTGCTTCTATAGGTTAAGATAGAACTAGCCGGTTGTAAATCTGCGGGCTGTCATTTATTTTTGAAGAGCTGTTCACTTTGAAGAGCAATTCAATTTTACCAATTTAGTGTGCCCTTAGTCAATGAAAATAATTTGTTGCTTCGAAAGTGACGTGATCTTATAAGCCAAATCACTCTTATCACCCCAATGTGCAATATATCATTATGAGAAAAAATATATTTATCAAATTTTTAAATATCTGGGTTTAATAGAAGGTCTGGGTTTGGGATAAGACTTCCTCGCGATGTTCGTTAATCTTTTATGTTTTGTTTTTGTTTTTCATAATGAATTTGCTCTGCAGTGGAAATACAAAGTGAACTTTTCGTAATCAAGCCTTTACAGTATTATGGTTTAAACCAGAGATTATACTAATACAGAAGTGATTTGATTGCCAATTATAATTACATATTTAGAAAAAAAACGGCACTTATGCATTATGCGGGTACCGCTAAAGAAGTCAAGTTTGGTTAATTCTAATGAAATAAAATAAAATAGGATGAATATATAACAGATTAGAAACAAATTTAGGCTCTATATTTGCACATTTGGGGGGTGGGGGTAAAGTATAGCATATATCAAATACGTAGCCTAACCTAACCTTGATAGCTTTCACCCTCCCCCCCCCGAAAGCCCAAAAAACAATCGTTTAAATACTGTAAGCTCCATGAGAAACAACGCTTTGCAAACAATTTAGGTCTTGCAAATAGTCGTTTCACGGGTTTTGTCGGGTGTCTGCAACATTTCCCGTTTGACATTCCAAATACAGTATATAGCGGTGCCCGCATAATGCATAAATACCGAAAAAACAATATATTACATATACTAAAGTAGTATCCTAGCCGAGTCGATTGGTGCGCTGGATTTAGGATTCTCTGTCCAAGAGGGCGAGGGTTCGAATCCTAGTGTATCTAATTATTTGGTTTGGGACGGGGGTCAGTGGCGTGACTCTGTAAGCTCAACCAAAGTCGACCCAGCTCTAAATGGGTACTTGGAGAAATCTGGGGAAGGTAAACAGGATGGGTGTGCGAAAGCACAAGGTGGTTGGCCCCTATCCCCCCGTTGCACTTCCTGGCTGAAGGGCCAAGAAACGGAGATCAGCACCGCCGGTAGGGACTGTGAAGTCCAATGCCGTATTCTTTACCTTTTTATTTTTTAAGATATTTGTAGATATCACTTAGCTTATTGCTTAATACAATATTTATGACCATGTTACTTCATCCCAACTCTAATTTACTTGCCTTTCTATGGATTGTCAAAACGGCAAAGCTTTCTAAAGCATTTAGTGCACCTTTATGTTTATTCGAGCCCGTACAAAATTGTAAAAAATTCGATGGACGAAAAATTAAGCAATAAAGTGTAGTGCTACTACTTAGTATCTAATTAGCGTAGGACTACTAATCAACAGCTCTTGACGAAATTATCCAACTTAAACAGTTTATCCCTGGGCATGTAACACAAATGTTACGATCAATTGTTTTATTAGCGTTTTTATTTTACTAAATAGTTTTGATGATTACTTAATTATGGTTTAAATGTGTGTTATAATAGCACGTAAAATTAGCAGTTTTTGTTCTAAATTTGTCTGATAGTGCGTTAAAACACAAATTCTTATCCAAATTTAATTTGATTATGTCTTTAGTTCAAGCATAGGACCAATAATAAAGGAGGTCGATTGAATATCCGCAAATATAGGGACAACATTCAAATTCTGAACAATAGATTATCTAGTTTCTAAAATTGGGGAAATAGAACGTTGATATAAAATAATACGATAAAGGAAAGAAAATTTTTCGAACATTTCCACAAAGTTGAACTTTTTATGAAAATTGTACCCCAGTGCCAAGAAATTCTGCCGATTCACCGTACTATTCGGGATTTGTACGTATTATCTTTAAAAAAAAGAAGAAAATTCGATTATTATTATTAAGATCTTTTTGGTGAATGCCACAGTCCAATAAGTAAATTTAAAGAATCAACTGCAGATATATGTAAATTGATTCTTGAGGAGGAGAAGTAAATTAAAGCAAAAAAAAAGGCTGCGAATCGAAAAAATCAAAGATATATCCAAAAAATGTGAAATACCTGGGGGCGGGCACAATGCCAGAGGCCTACCTTTTGTATGCGGTGTTGTGTTTCTGATTAATACTGCAGAACAGAACTTCGTATCTGCCGCTGACAAAAAAAATATCAAACAGTTCGCGGTAACCAACTGTAAGTAAGGAGCGACCCGGCTCAATGGTAACTGAAACTCTAAAAAACGGAATTTTGTTACCAATAGATACATCAAAAGAATCAAATTTTATGCTGATTCCAAATATATAAGTTTCATCAAGTTTAGTTTTACCCATCAAAAGTTACGTGCCTGAGGACATTTGCCTTATTTTCAAAAAAAGGGGGAAAGAACCCCTAAAAGTTATAGAACTTTAATGAAAACCACACCATCATATTCAGCGTATAAGAGAACCCTACTGTAGAGGTTTCACGCACCTATCTACAAAAATGTGGAATTGTCCAGTTTTTGCCAGAAGAAAGATCACGGATGCGTGTTTATTTTATTTTTTTTCCCAGGGATGATCGTATCGACTCAGTGGTCCTAGAATATAGTGGGAGGGCTCATTGTGACTGAAATTAAATGTTCTAGTGCCCTTTTAAGTGACCAAAAAGTGAGGGCAACTAGGCCCCTTCCCACACTCATTTTTTCCCAAAGTCACCCGATCAAAATTTTGAGATAGCCATTTTGTTCAGCATGGTCGAAAATATTATAACTATGTCTTTTAGGATGACTTAATCCCCCGAAGTCCCCGGGGGAAGGGCTGAAATTTATAAACTTTACCCAATGTTAACATATAGTATTGGTTATTGGGAAGTATACAGACGTTTTCAGGGGGGATTTTTTCTGGTTAGTGGGGGGGGGTCGAGGTATATGGGAGGATATTTCCATGAAGGAAGGGTTCGTGGGGGACGGTAAGTTGCTACGAAGGGGGCACCGGATTTCCCATCATTATTAAAGAAAAAGATCAGAAATTAAATAAATAAAAAAAAAATTTCAACTGAAAGTAAGGAGCAACATCAAAACTTAAAACGAACAGAAAATATTACGTATATGATTGGGTTCACCCCCTAGTCAATACCTCGCTCTTTAAGCCAAATATTTTTTAGTAATTTCATAAGAGCTATTTATTCTAATTAACGGCCTTTGTGATTAAGGGGTCATTTTTAAAGAATTGGAACAAAATTCGAACTTTAGCTTTTAGAGCAAGGTATTGACTAGGGGGAAAACCCCCTAATATACGTATTAAAAATCTATGAATACAGAAGTTCGTTACGTAAGTTAATTCGTAAGTTACGTATATTTATTACTAATAAAAACGTTCGTAAATAAAATTAAACAAGTTTCGAGAAAGCCATTTAACCAAATAAAAGTAAAATTAATATGCAAATTTTGTTTTAATTATTCATGTATGGTGAGCCAATATCAAAACCTGCATTAATTCAAAAACGATCAAAAATTAAATAAAAAAAACAAGTTTTTTTTAACTGAACGTAAGGAACGACGTTAAAACTTAAAGCGAACAGAAATTATTTCCGTACATGAAAGGGGCTGTCCCCTCCTCAACGCTTCGCTCTTTACGCGAATGTTTTTTATTGTTTTAAAAAAAATAAGAGTTGTGAGAAAGTCAAACTTTAGCGTAAAGAGCGAGGAGCTAAGGAGGGGACAGCCCCTTTCATATACGGAATAATTTCTGTTCGTTTTAAGTTT
This sequence comes from Artemia sp. Qi Xiang Cuo, assembly GCF_049724085.1. Lineage (NCBI taxonomy): Eukaryota > Metazoa > Arthropoda > Branchiopoda > Anostraca > Artemiidae > Artemia > Artemia sp. Qi Xiang Cuo. Next base: position 31,557,410 of record NC_142800.1, on the reverse strand, counting down.
TAACGTCGTTCCTTACTTTCAGTTAAAAATTTTTTTTTTTTTTATTTAATTCCAAAAAGACTTGGCCTGTGTTGTTGTTTTAGATTGCCATAGAGTAAATCAATATTCAGGGTATTTCAGAGTACGCAGGACAGATTTGGGGTAGTTCCTTTTTAAATGTCTTCTAAGCTACGAAGTCAGAAGAGACAAGAAACGTTATATGATCAGGTCCAAATTGACCTTGTACTAGAAATAACAGTGCTATAAATATCGGCTGAATGATCACTCGACGGTTTAGGCAACTAATTGATTACGCTTTGTAATGTACTTTTATCTTTTTGGTGAGGTTAAATAAAAAAAAAAAAACAGTTGTTTTTACTGAAAGTAAGGAGCGACATTATAACTTAAACCGAATAGAAATTATTCCGTATATAAAAGGGGATTTCCCCTCCTCAACGCCTCGCTCTTTACGCTAAAGTTTTTTATTGTTTTAGAAAATAAAGTTGTGAGACAGAGTCAAACTTTAGTGCAAAGAGCGAGAAGTCGAGGAGGGGACAATATACGGAATAATCTCTGTTCGTTTTAAGTTTTAATGTCGCTCCTTACTTTCAGTTAAAAAAAAACTTTTTATTATTTAATTTCTGAACGTTTTTGAATTAATGCAGTTTTAATTTTGGCTCATCGTACATGAATAATTTAAACGAAATTGGCATATTAATTTTACTTTTTTTGGCTAAATGGCTTTCTCGAAACTTTGATCTGACGTAACTTACGAATTAACTCACGCAACGAACTTCTATATTCATATATTTTTATTACGTATATTAGGCTGTTTGCTCCCTAGTCAATACCTCGCTCTTTACGCCAAAGTTAAAATTTTTTTCCAATTATTTAAGAATGAGCCCTTAATCACAAAGGCCGTTATTTAGAATAAATGGCTCTGATGAAAGTACAAAAAAACTTTAGTGTAAAGAGCGAGGCAATGACTGGGGGGTGAACCCAATCATATATGTAATAATTTCTGTTCGTTTTAAGTTTTGATGTTGCCCTTTACTTTCAGTTGAAAAAATTGTTGTTTTTCTTTAATTTCTGTTTGTTTTTTTTAAATAATGCTGGGAAATCCGGAACCCCCTTCATAGCAATGTCCTTCCCCCATGAAAACTTCCTCCTTGGAAAGATCCTACCACGTAACCCCCTACCCACCCCACCCCCAACTACCATAAAAAATCCCCCCTGAAAACTTCTGTATACTTCCCAATAACCATTACTATATGTAAACATAGGACAAAGTTCATAACTTGCAGATTTTCCCCTGGGGACTGTGGGAGATTAAGTCATCCTCAAAGACATAGTTATTGTATTTTACGACAATGTTGAACACAATGGATATCTAAAAATTTTGATCGGGTGATTTTGGGAAGAAAAGAGCGTGGGAGGTAGCCTAGGTGCCCTCCATTTTTGGTCACTTAAAAATGGCACTAGAAGTTTTAATTTTCGCTCAAATGAGCCCTCCTGCGATATTCTAGGACCACAGGGTCGATACGGTCATTCCTGAAAAAAAAAAACAAATAAACACGCATCTTCTGGCAAAAAATACAAAATTCTTCATTTTTGCAAATAAGAGCTTGAAACCTTTATATCAGGGTTCTCTGATATGCTAAGTATCATGGTGTAATTTTCATTAAGGTTCCATGACTTTTAGGGGGTATTTCCCTCTTTTTTCGAAAATGAGGATAATTTTCTCAGGCTCGTAACTTTTGATGAGTAAGACTAAACTTGTTGAAACTTATATATTTGAAATCAGAATTAAAATATGATTTTTTAGATGTATGTATTGGTGTCAAAACTCCATTTTTTAGAGTTTTGGTTGCTATTGGGCCAGGTGGCTCCTTACTTACAGTTCGTTACAACGAACTGTTTGTTTCAGTGCACTACCCATGGTTGTTCACTGTGGAACCTTAATTTAATTAGATGTTTAATTTAGTTATTTAACATTTACATATTTCTAAGTATTAAATATTTAATTATTACCATAATTCTAATACTTGAAATTGAATCTCCTTATTCCTATGTTATCTTGCTCCATCAGTGTGAAACCAGAAAAATAGCCATAAATATTATATAGAGTTGTTCTATTTTCTTGGTCAGATTCGCCTGCTAATCGAACGGCAAAATGTATGCATACTACTTTAATTAATCAAGCTCAAATGATGATAGCCTGTGTATTTCAGTAAATCAAATTTCTGTAAGAGGACTAATCAACGCGTGACCTTGGATCATTTGCTTGCCCTAGATGTTTAGTTTTGACCAAATTGGACAGAAACAAATAAGAATTGTCGGGTACTGGTGCATAATGCGGACACTTCTAAAAAGTCAAGTTCGGTTAATGCTAATGAAATAAAGTAAAATAGGATGAATATTTAATAGTTTATAAGCAAATTTAGGCTATATATTTGCACATTAGGGGGGGGGGGGCTGTAAAGCATAGCATATATTAAATACGTAACCTAACCTAAGTACCTTTTTCCCCTTAAACCTAAAAACAATCGTTTAAATATTGTAACTCATTGAGAAACCATGGCTTTGCAGTCATTTATGTATTGCGGTCTCTTGAGAATAGCTTGTTTGACGAGTTTTTCGTGACTGGTTTCCTTCTACAATATATTAAAGTTGTCCGTATTACGCACCAGTACCAATTGTCGTCACCTTTATTGTTTTTGTATTAAACTATAAATAACCATAATCAAGGCAGAAGCTTGACTCAGTCTTGACTGAAGCCAAAATCGGGGCTAAATATGTTATACGAAAAGTTTTTTTTTCATTTATGTATAGTGCCATGCAAACTACAGACTGGATCAAGTTATTTTTATCAGCTTTTGGTGTAGTGCATAGAGAAGCAAAACAGTTAACTTATGGAATCCACTATTTCTGTTTTTTTAGAGTCTGCCTATATTAATTGGAAAAAATACTTCCTTTATTATGGCAAATAGTACGTCCGAAATGCCTGATGTACTCAAACTCCTTCATCTGGTTTAATCACAAGAGTAGCAGTAGTAAATTGTATTTACACCAGGAATTTTTATCCAGCAAGTGCGATTCCTTATTTCCTGGAACCAAATCCTATCCAGCAGGTCCGATTCCTTTTTTCCGACGGCAAATCCTATCCAGCAAGTCCGATTCTTTTATTCCGACCCTCTCTACGAGATGTTATAATCGATCAAATTTTAGAGTCCAACTTTTAACTTTAATGGGGGTGGGGGGTATCATATTACCGTTTCTACAAAAATTGTTTTTTGCACGTGTGGTCACAACCATGCATTTTCTAAACATCCCCCAGGAACTCCCCCTACATTATTTACCAGATCACACCTTGTATATCCGATCAAAATTTTGAGATAACCATTTTCTTGAAATAGTCCAGGGATCAGTAGAGTCAATATAAGTCCTCCTCCCGCTCAGGTCCTGGGCGAAGGGATGCTTACACCTTTGAAAAACCTAGAGTACTATTTTATGTCATTCTCAGCTTTTACTCATTCTTTATATTTTTCAAGAGCTTTATGTTTTATCATGGACATGTGACCGATTCGACTCGAAAGGACTTAGCTTATGCAGCTCCGTCTTATGGCGAGAATCATCCTAGGTTTTAACTGTAGTTCCATGGGGTGTTCCCCTACCTCCCTCTTTCAAAAATCATGCAAATTTCCTCAAGCTCATAGCCTTTAACGGATAATATTAAAGTAAATGAAATTTATGTATTTGGAATCATCCTAAAAAGCCAATCCTATCTCCGTCCTAGGATATTAATCATTCTAATTTTTGACCGTACTTTCATTGGGTGTTCCTCGAGACCACTCCTTCAAAAATCATGCAAATTTTTTCAAACTGACAGCCTTTAATAAATAATATTAACTTAATAAACTTTATGTATTTAAAATCATAATAAAGAGCCAATGCTTTCGATACCCAATTTGCAATTAACTTTCCTTTTTGTTTGATGATTTTCATCAAGATTCGAGGACTTTCAGAGCGGGTGCCACTTCAGAAATCTAACATTCTTTTTCAGGATCACAACTATCGTTCAAAATGTAATAATGGTTGAAATACAAAAAACAAATACGTGTCCCCCCCTTCACATATCTATAACATGACTGATATTTCATAGTGAAGAGTTTTTGACCGTTTTTTTCGTTTTTTCTTTAATAAAATATATTTTCCGATTTTTTTATCTTTGGATTGATCAAAATCAGTTTTTGTTATTTTGTTTTAGGGTGCTGAACCATTTAGGGTTTGAAAGTTTGACCGTTATTTCATTTTTCTCTAATATAAGGCTTTTTCCGGTTTTATCTTTTCTTTTTTATTGATGATATTCATATTTTACTTCTTTGTTTTAGGGCACTGACCCATCAAGGGTTTGAGATTTTGACCGTGATTTTATTTTTCTTTAATATAAGGCTTTTCCCGATTTTATTGTTTTTTGGATTGGTCAAACTCGGATATTCGCCAATATGTTTTGAGCGCTGACCCGTCTAGGCTTTGAGAGTTCAACGGAGTATTCATTTATGTTTACTTTAAGTTTTTTTTCCGATTTTATTATTTTTTGAATGGATCAAACTCAGATTTTGCCACTCTATCTTAGAGCGCTGACCCGTCTAGTGCTGACCCGGCTTTTCCGATTTTATTATTTTTTATACTGATGAAACCCAGATGTTGCAGCTTCATCTTAAGGCGCTGAGCCGTCTAGAGTTTGAGCCCCAACACGAAGCAGCACTTTTCAAAAGTCTTTATTGTGTCATTGCAGAACAATTTCTTTTTTTAATATTCCTCCTAACCCCGTTTTTTCAAGCTGAAGTAGTGGTAGGGGCATGCGAACACATTACCTTGGAGCATAGGAGACATTGGGATACATCGCATTAGAACATAAGGGGGTTCCGAACAAATTGTATTGGAGCATTGGGGATATATAGAGACATTGCATTAAAACATAGGAAGATCCCGAACACATTGCACTCGAGCATAGGGAATATGTGGATACCTTGTATTAGAACATAGGAGGATTCGAAAAACATAAAAAGATAGAATAGTTCCGACGATAGTGTATTTTAGAGATGGGACATTCCTCCCAGCCTTTTTTTTTTTAAGGTGAAGTACTGGTAGTTGAAGTACGCATAGGGAAACATTTCATTGAGAGATAGGGGACAAGCGGACACATTCCATTGATACATAGGGGGTATTCTGACACACTCCATTGAGAGATGGGGCGTGTGGCTTTTCCATCGGATTTCAGGGGGTTTTTACACTTCAGGCATTTCCTATGGAGAGCCAATTTCTTTTTATGTAGGTAGTTCCTGGAGGAGCCCAAACGTATTTCACTCTTTTCTCGTAATTTTCGGTAGATTATATTAAATATACGAACACTTCAGCATTTTGGAAGGTTTTACTTATGAACTAGGGCTATTCAATTTTATGCTATCAATTTACTCCAAACTTCTTTACTATTAGAAATTTAAAAAAAAACAACAAAAAAACTATGTTTGCGACAATTTTGTTTCTTCATATCAAATTTGAGTTAATATCTCGATAAAGCTAGGTTAAGGGCAAAAATATATATTTTTAGAAAACACATTTTTAGCGTCAGGATGACATGAGTTAAGGGGGCGGGGATATACGTGGAGTAGGGGCTTACCTATGAACTAGCAGTATTTAAAAATTTATTTCGATGTTCTTTTTTTAAGGTGGTGTAAGGACAAAACTTAAAATTTAATATTATTAAGAGCTTTTTTCCAATTATAATTAACTGGGATATAATGGAGTCCTAACAGTATTGCATTAAAGCATGGGGGGCTTAGAGATCTTGCATATAGAGACAAGGGTAAAGCTTTTCCGATTCTTATTATTTATGGATTGATCAATCTAAGATTCCATGTTTTTATTTCTCTAATACAATGCTTTTTTCGATTTTTATTATTTTGAAGTCATAAACCTGAACTTTTCTATTCCAGTGAGGTACACAGTTTTTTTTCAGGTTTTTTTTTTCGAGCGCCCTTCGTTTTCACTCAATTTCAGAAGGCTTTTAGTTTCGGCTTTCTTTGAATTAGGCCTTTTTGCTTTATATTTTGTAATTCCAAGTCTTAATATTTTATGTTTTATTTTTTCAGATTTTTCATTCCATATTTTTATCTTTTTAAAAAATTGTATGTTCAGTATTGAGTATACGGACAATTCTTGTATTTTTGAACTCTTGTATTTTTGAACTTTTCTATTCCAGGGAGCTTATTTCACAGGGATTTTTTGAGGCCTCTTCCTGTTCACTCAATTTCCGAAGGGTTATAAGACGGGACCCCTAGTTCGGGTTTCTTTGAACTAGGCCTTTATGCTTTATATTTTGTAGTTCTAACTTTTAATATTTCATGTTTTATTTTAAGTTCTTTTTAATCTTTATTTTTATCTTTTTCGAGAATTCTCTGTTTAATATTGAGTATACGCACAACTTCTCCAGATTTGGTCATTTTTCAAGGAAAGATGTCTATACTCTCTTTTTAGGCCCTTCTGGGGTCGGGGGGGCAACATACAGCTCGATTCCCTTAACACATCGTGCACTCCTTTAACACTCCTAACCTTAGTTTCAAATTTGCTTACACTCCTGCACCGAGCTATATCTATGAAAAGCCTTTGTAATATTAATGTCCAATAAGGTTTTTTTCTTTTACAGCTCTTTAACATTGTTTTTTTTTTACGTTTTATCAAGTTTTTTTGTCTTAAACATTATTAGTCTTTAACATTGTTATTTCTTTATAGTTTTATACATCCCATTAATAGTTCTAATACCAAAATAAAAGAATCATAACAATTCAATGCAAATGAATAAATATAATGAAACAACATCATATACAATATTACATATTATTAATATCATTGAACAAACTTTGGATGTTTAAAGTCCCTTCCATAAAATGATTCCTTATTTTCTCTCTTCATAGGACCCTTTTTCTCTTCTGTTACTTCGTTTTCAACACAATATTCATTGTTACATCTTGGCTTATACATATTTTTCTTTGAGGTCTCATCCACGAGGCTTTTATTGCGTTCAATGAGTAGTAAGAGAAGTACTATTTCTACACAATGTGACGTCAGAGCACTTTTCTAGGAAATTCTCTTTTCTAGGCATATAATGAAAATCTAATTACTCAATTCTATTTTTAACATGGCTTCTCTAGAATCAAATGTATATGTGTCAGCGCATGATTTCTAAAACAAAGGAACATTCAGAAATTACTTGATATTTTTGTGTGGTATGTTAAAGGCGAAAGTTTTAGGTGTTACGTAAAAGGTGAAAGGAAATTTATTTAGTAGCCATATCATAGGCAGCGCAATAGTGCTGCCTAAGTAAAGAACGATGTGGGTACAATGTATTGTTTATTTCTTTGTCTTAGACCAGGGCGCTTCGTATCGAAGGAGTTGTCGTAGAAACTTTGAAAAGGGCTTATTCGATTGGAAATTGGAGTGGATACTGCCCTTTTTAATAGTCGAAAGTGATTGGAGGGCAACTAGCCCCCCCCCCCACGCCCATCCATCCCCAAAACACATCCAATCAAAATTTTGAGATAGCCATTTTGTTCAGTGTATTTGATTTCCAGATAGAAAATATATTTTGGAGGAGGTCACTCCCCCACAACCCTCAGGGCAAGGGTTTTAAGCTATGCCCTGGGGGCACATAAGAACGATGTCGGCACAATGCATTATTTATTATTTTTTTTCCTTTACACCAGGGCACTTCGTATCGAAGAAGTTGTCGTAGAAACATCAAAAAGGGCTAATTCAATTAGAAATTGGAGTGGATTGTGCCCTTTTTAATAGTCGAAATTGATTGGAAGGCATTTAACACCCCTTCCACGCCCACTATTTCCAGAAACACATTCAATCAGAATTTTGAGATAGCCATTTTGTTCAATGTAGTTGATTTCTAGATATAAAATATGTTTTTGAGGAGGTTACTCCCCCACAATCCTCAGGGCAAGGGTTTTTAGTTATGCCCTGGGGGCATATAAGAACGATGTTGTCACAATGTATTATTTATTATTTTTTCCTTTAGACCAGGGCAATTCATATCGAAGAAGTTGTCGTAGAAACTTCGAAAAGGACTCATTCAATTGGAAATCGGAGTGGCTTGTGCCCTTTTTAATAGTCGAAAGGGATTGAAAGGCAACAAACACCCCTTCCACGCCCACCATTTTCCGAAAAACATCCTATCAAAATTTTAAGATAGCCATTTTGTTCAGCGTAATTGATTTCCTAATAGAAAATATGTTTTTGAGAAGGACGATCCCCCAAAGCCCTCAGGGCAAGGGTTGCAAGTTATGCCCTGGGGGCATGTAAGGTTTTTATAGAAGGCGTTGTCGAAGAAACTTCAAAAACACCTCATTCGATTGGAAATTCAAAGTACTAGTGCCCTTTTTAATAGTCGAAAGTGATTGGAGGACAGGCGTTTTCAGGAGGAATTTTTTTCTAGTAGGGGGTCAGGGTCGGAATAGGGGTTACGGGTGAGGATCTTTCCATGGAGAATATATCCTTGGGGGAAGGGACATTTCTATGAAGGGGGCGCCAGATTTCCCGGCATTATTTAAAAAACGATCAGAAATTATATAAAAAAAAAGTTTTTTACAACTGAAAGTAAGGGGCAACATTAAAACTTCAAACGAACAGAAATTATTACGTACATGAGGGGATTCACCTCCAAATCAATACCTCGCTCTTTACGCTAAAGTTTTTTAGTACTTTCTAAAGAGCTATCTATTCTAATTAACCGGCCTTTGTAATTCAGGGGTTCGTTATTCGAACAAAATACAAACTTTCAAACAGTTCGTGGTAACGAACTGTGAGCGACCCGGCTCAATGGTAACCGAAACTCTAGAAAATACATCAAAAGAATCAGATTTCAATGCTGATTTCAAATATATAATTTTCATCAAGTTTAGTGCTACCCATCAAAAGTTACGCGCCTGGGAAAATTTGGCTGATTTTCAAAAAAAGGGGGAAAGACCCCCCACAAATTAAAGAACCTTAATGAAAATCTCACCATCATATTCAGCGTATCAGAGAACCCTACTGTAGAGGTTTCAAGTTCCTATCTACAAAAATGTAGAATTTTGCATTTTTTGCCAGAAGAAAGATCACGGATGCGTTTATATGTTTTTTTTTGTTTGATTTTTTTTTTGTTTGTTTGTTTTTTTTTTGTTTTTTTTTCCAGGAGTGATCTTATCGACCCAGTGGTCCTAGAATATCGCGGGGGGGGGCTCATTCGAAGGGCAATTAAAATTTCTAGTGCTCTTTTTCAGTGGCAAAAAATGGAGGGCAACTAGTCCCCCTTCCACGCTTATTTTTTTCCCAAAGTCACCCGATCAAAATTTTGAGATAACCATTTTGTTCAACATGGTCGAAAATATGATAAATATGTCTTTTAGGATGACTTAATCCCCCGAAGTCCCCAGGGGGATATAGTATTGGTTATTGGGAAGTATATACAAGAGTTTTCAGGAGGTTTTTTTTTCTGGTAGTGGGAGGGAAAGGTGGGTCGGGGGTTATGTTGGAGGATCTGTCCATGAAGGAAGTTTTCATGGGGGAAGGGAAATTGCCATGAAGGGGGCGCCGGACTTGCCAGCATTAATTATTGGTTATTGGGAAGTATACAGACATTTTCAGGAAGGATTTTTTTCTGGAGGGGGGGGGCTAGAGGAGGGGGTTACTCTGGAGAATTATGCCATGGAGGATGTTTCTTTGGGGTAAGGGACATTGCTATGAAGGGGGCGCCGGATCTCCAAGCATTATTTAAAAAACGATCAGAAATTAAATAAAAAAAAACCAGTTTTTTCAACTGAAAGTAAGAAGGAACATTAGAACTTAAAACGAATTGAAATTATAACGTATGTGAGGGGGTTCTCCCCCAAGTCAATACCTCGCTCTTTACGCTACAGTTTTTTTAGTGCTTTCAAAAGAGCTATCTATTCTAATTAAACGGCCGTTGTGATTCAGAGGTTTGTGAATCAAATTTTTTTTTTACTTTTAATGTGAAGAGCGTGGTATTGACTAAGGGGAGAACCCCCTCAAATACATAATAACATATACGTAATAAAAAAAACAATAAAAAAACAAGCGATTCGGCTCAATAGTAATCGAAACTTTTAAAAACAGAATTTTGATGTCAATAAATGTATCACAAGAATGTGCTGCTCGTGCCGATTCTGAATATATAATTCTTATCAAGTTTAGTATAAATCATCACAGGTTACGAGCCTCAGGAAATTTACCCGATTTTTTACAGAGGGAGGGAACACCTCCTCCACTTGAAATAATTTTAGTGAAAATTACACTGTTAGAATTCAAGTTATCAGAAAACCCTATTGAATAGGTTTCAAGCTTAAATGTATAAAGATCTGCAACTTTGTATTTTTTGCCAGAAGAAAAATAGACGAATATAGAAGTTAGTTACGTAAGTTAATTTGTAAAGACATCCATTTAGCAAAAGAAAAGTAAAATTTTTATGCAAATTTTGTTTACTTATTCAATGACGGTGTAAAGTTCTACTGTCACCACTCTGTAAACCTCTATTTAAGTTCTTTCTATATGCCCTTTTATATTGGCAGATGTAATGGTTTACGTAAATTCCAAAGATAGACGATAAACGTTGGTACATGGTCTTTATTAAATAACGTGAGAATACACATAGAGGAAATAAGGTAGCACAAGAACAACTAGCTAAGACGAAGGCGAAAGATGGACTCCCTTTAGAAATGAGCGAAGAATGTAACTTTCCTGGAACGGAAGCTCCAGCCCTGGGAACGACCCCTTTCCCACGACTAGCTTTTAGTCCCAAGAGCTCCCCCCTGGACCGCTATCGTTGACGCATAAATGCCCAACTAACTAGGAAAGGAGATACCCGGAAATGCTTCTCGAATTGATGTTAAATACTTTACAGATTCTCCCCCCTGTTTTAAGTTAAATTTCCCAAATTTGGCTTATCCCCTTCTCATTAAACCCCCAAACTTTAATTGGATTCCAAACATTCCCTTCCCAAATTATTCACTTCTCGCCTACTAACATTCTACAGCATGAACTAGTAAACAATTACATAATACAAACACTACACAATACTTGCATAAGTAAAAACTTACATAGTATAAACGGACCACACTAACAACAGTAGTCGGAAACTGGATATTTTAACACTTCATTTTTCTTTGTATACTTTAAAATAGACTTGTTCCCCATACCCCTGAATTTGATGAGGACAAGGAAAGTTGGGATTGTGTATAAACTTTGAATTAGGGCAAAAGGAATGACCGGGAAAGGCTAATTAATCCTGAAAATACCAGCGACAAATAAAAGAAGTTGCAGAAACTTTAAAAATCATACCATGATGCAATGACGTTAAGATATTATTCCCAATAAAATCCTCGGGGTTTTATCGCTGTGGAACGCCTCGGTTTAGACCTATTTGGTTTTTCTCTACTAACTTGTGGTTCGACAAATGGCAGTACTACTGTTGATATCTCTACATAACTATTAGCGCTACGCATTAAAACCATCCCGTGAGGCATCAACCTCATCTCGCGAGATATTACGACCAGCGCCCTCTCCCTGGGTAGCCAAACCGCCCTGCGAGGCATCAGTAACATCTCGCAGTGCAACAAAAAAACCATCCCGTGAGGCATCAGTACCATCCCACGGGACCTCAAAACCAGCTCCCTTTTCCTGGGTAGCCAAACCGCCCTGCGAGGAATCAGTAACATCTCGCAGTGCCACAAAAAAAAACCATCCCGTGAGGCATCAGTACCATCCCACGGGACCTTAAAACTAGCACCCTTTTCCTGGGTAGCCAAACCACCCTGCGAAGAATCAGTACCATCTCGCAGTGCCTTCTCATTAACATTGAGTCCAAATTTCACCCTCGTCAGCGCAGAAAGAAATTCATCGGAAAAAGAAGACGTGTCTCATTTCCCCACTATCTGTTCTATCTGTTCATATTGTATTGCAACCTTATACGCATCACCTAAACAAAAAAAAATTCTGCACTATTCTCTAACAAATACCGTTTGTAGGACGGTCTGATCCACTCCTTGAATAAATTTAGAGCAAATCTTCCAAGAACTACACCATCATCCCTGGCTTCTAAGGACACCCTAAATGACCTTCCTAATCTTTGCATCCTTCTATAGAATAGATATACCCTTTTCCTTAAATTGAGCCACGCCTACAAACCCTGCAACCATTTTGCCTACTATTTTGCCTGGGGTATATACTACAAGTAATCCACCTTTTAAACTTGACAAATTTATAATCGTGGGATCCAGATTCCCAAAAAAGGAGCGAAACAAACCATGGGCCAAAAATGGCGCAAAGCTTTTGAATCAGACCAATTTAACAACAACTGAAATTTTTTTTTTTTTTTTTTTTTTTTTTAAATTTGAAACAAACTCAATTTTTGTAACTTTTTAACAAATTTTGTAACAAACTTAATTATTTTTCCACTTTCTGACTTTGTGGGTGGCGTTATTACTAAAAAAAGGGTCAATTAGCGATCCTATTACTTGGGACTGTTGAGGCTGTTCTATTGGAGGATTAATTGGGGTGGTACTCAGGGGAGTTGGAGGGTTTGTTGGTACCCATGTCTTGATCTTTTGAAGGTAATCATAAAGTTCATCTTGATCGAAATCAGGATCATTTGGGTCAAATAAAAGAGGTGGAAATATGCCATTTCCCCTCCACTGTTTTACAAAATCAAAAGCAACCTTTTTGTTATATCCAGTTTCCGCCGGATCGAGAATAGGAATAAAAACTGACATATTGAGATTAAAATTTGAAAAGCAGTTATTCTAAAAATTTAAATATTTGTTTAAAACACCGTTCTTTAATTACGGACGCTAAATTTTGGGCAATAACTTCACTTCTAACAACAACGGTCTAAAAAAATTTACTGGGTTGTTTAATCGTGGTAAATCACTTACGAAAGATAGTCCTTTCCAGATCCAATTGTAGTTGGTTTCGATTAAATCACTAGCGTCAAATGTAGTCACAATTGAGAATTAATTTTCGATTATTGAATTCAAAATGTTAAATTTTGGTTGGAAACTGTCAAATGTAGATCACACGTCGACTGTATAAAATCAGGTAAAATAAACCACCAACCGTAGAATGGCTCAGTGAAGGTAGAAATCAACCGGAGACTCTCAGTTGTAGAAATTTTAATAAGTAGGTAGAAGCTCTCGCGAGGGAATCCATATTAGGCATTGTGTAACAACCTATTTCAAAATGTTCATTTAAAAGAAAGTGTTTCTCAAGAAGGCGCTTTGAAAAGAAGAAAGTTCAATAGCTCGTAACGTTTCGATGTCTTATTAATCAGTCTTTTGTAGTGTTTGCAGCTCAATATCACAGTCTGGTAGCGGGTGAAATACTCTTCAATATGTTGCCAGTAATTAGCATAAGATGTCGTAAATACTTATAACGGTCACTCAAATGTCACTTGGAGGTTTTCCACTAGTGATATATGCTCCACTAGCTTTAACCGCTTGCCACCACTCTGTAAAGTTCTGCTGTCACCACTCTGTAAACCTCTATTTAAGTTCTTTCTATATGCCCTTTTATATTGGCAGATGTAATGGTTTACGTAAATTCCAAAGATAGACGATAAACGTTGGTACATGGTCTTTATTAAATAACGTGAGAATACACATAGAGAAAATAAGGTAGCACAAGAACAACTAACTAGGACGGAGGCGAAAGATGGACTCCCTTTAGAAATGAGCGAAGAATGTAACTTTCCTGGAACGGAAGTTCCAGCCCTGGGAACGACCCCTTTCCCACGACTAGCTTTTAGTCCCAAGAGCTCCCCCCTGGACCGCTATCGTTGACGCATAAATGCCCAACTAACTAGGAAAGGAGATACCCGGAAATGCTTCTCGAATTGATGTTAAATACTTTACAACGGTTAGCCAAAATAAAAGCTGCATTAACTAAAAAACGATCAGAAATTAAATAAAAAAAAACAAGTTTTTTAAACTGAAAGTAAGGAGCGAAATTAAAACTTAAAACGAACAGAAATTATTACGTATATGAAAGGGGCTGTCCCCTCCTCAACGCCTTGCTCTTTACGCTAAAGTTTGACTCTGTCTCACAACTTTATTTTTTAAAACAATAAGAAACTTTTGCATAAAGACCGAGACGTTGAGGAGGGGACAGCCCCTTTCATATACGGAATAATTTCTGTTCGTTTTAAGTTTTAATGTCGCTCCTTACTTTCAGTTTAAAAAACCTGTTTTTTTTATTTAATAGCGTAAAGAGCGAGGTATTGAATAGGGAGCGAACTCCCTAATATACGCAATAAAAACATACGACTATAGAAATTCGTTACGTATGTTAATTCTTAAGTTACGTCAGAACAAAATTTCGAGAAAGCCAATTAGCCAAAAAAGGGAAAATTAATATGCGAATTTTTGTTTTAATTATTCATGTACGGTGAGCCAAAATCAAAGCTGCATTAATTCTAAAACGTTCAGAAATTAACTAAAAAAAAGAACAAGTTATTTTAACTGAAAGTAAGGAGCGTTATTAAAACTTGAAACGAACAGAAATTATTCTGTATATGGAAGGGGCTGTCGCCTCCTCAACGGCTCACTCTTTACGCCAAAGTTTGACTGTGTCTCACAAAATTATTTTTTAAAACAATAAAAACTTTAGCGTAAAGAGCGAGGCGTTGCGGTGCGGACAGACCCTTTCCTGTGCGGAATAATTTATGTTCGTTTTAAGTTTTAGTGTCGTTCCTTACTTTCAGTTAAAAAAAACTTGTTTTTTTTAGTTAATCAAACAGTTCGTGGTAACGAACTGTAAGTAAGGAGCGACCCGGCTCAATGGTAACCGAAACTCTAGAAAACGGAATTTTAATACCAATAGATACATCAAAAGAATCAGATTTTAATGCTAATTTCAAATATATAAGTTTCATCAAGTTTAGTCCTACCTATCAAAAGTTACGCACCTGAGAAAATTTGGCTGATTTTCGAAAAAAGGGGGAAAGACCCACTAAAAGTTATAGAACCTTAATGAAAATCACACCATCATATTCAGCGTATCAGAGAACCTTTCTGCAGAGGTTTCAAGCTCCTATCTAAAAAAATGTGGAATTTTGCATTTTTTGCCAGAAGAAAGATCACGGATGCGTGTTTATTTGTTTTGTTGTTGTTTTTTTCCCCAGGGGTGATCGTATCGACCCAGTGGTCCTAGAATATCGTTAGAGGGCTCATTTGAACGGAAATTAAAAGTTCTAGTGCTTTTTTTAAGTGACCAAAAAAAATGCCCCCTCCCACGCTCATTTTTTTCTCAAAGTTAGCCGATAAAAATTTTGAGATAGCCATTTTGTTCAGCAGGGTCGAAAATATGATAACTATGTCTTTTATGATGACTTAATCCCCCGAAGTCGCCGGGGGGAGGGCTGAAAGTTATGAACTTTACCCAATGTTAACATATAGTATTGGCTATTGGGAAATATTGAATAAAAAAAACAAGTTTTTTTAACTGAAAGTAAGGAACGACGTTAAAACTCAAAACGAATAGAAATTATTCCGTATATGAAAGGGGCTGTCCCCTCCTCAACGCCTCGCTCTTTACGCTAAAGTTTTTCGTTGTTTAAAAAAAATAGAGTTGTGAGAAAGTCAAACTTTCTCACACTTTTATATATTTGAAATCAGCATTAAAATCTGATTCTTTTGATGTATCTATTGGTATCAAAATTCCTCTTTCTACAGTTTCGGTTACCATTGAGCCGGGTCGCTCCTTACTTACAGTTCGTTACCACGAACTGTTTGATACAGACGTTTTCAGGGGGAATTTTTTCTGGTAGTGGGGGGGGGAGTGGTTTGGAGGTTATGTGGGAGGATCTTTCCATGAAGGAAGTTTTCATGGGGGAAGGGACACTGCTATGAAGAGGATGCCGGATTTCCCAGCATTATTTAAAAAAAAGATCAGAAATTATATATATAAAAAAACAAGTTTTTCAACTGAAAGTAAGGAGCAACATCAAAACTTAAAACGACAGAAAACATTACGTATATGATTGGGTTTACCTCCTAGTCAATACCTCGCTCTTTAAGCCAAAGATTATTTAGTACTTTCATAAGAGCTATTTATTCTAATTAACGGCATTTGTGATTAAGGGGTCATTTTTAAAGAATTAGAACAAAATTCGAACTTTTGCTTAAAGAGCAAGGTATTGACTAGGGGGCGAACCCTCTAATATACGTATTAAAAATATATGAATATAAAAGTTCGTTACAAAAATATGGAATTTCCAATTTTTGCCAGAAAAAAGATCACGGATGCGTGTTTATTTGTTTTTTTTTTGTTTTTTTTTTCCAGTGATAATAGTATCTACAAAGTGATCCTAGAATATCGTGGGAGGGCTCATTGGGACGGAAATTAAAAGTTCTAGTGCCCTTTTTAAGCGACCAAAAAAAATTGGAGGGCAACTAGGCCCTCTCCCACGCTCATTTTTTTCCCAAAGTCACCCGATCAAAATTTTAAGATAGCCATTTTGTTCAGCATAGTCGAAAATCTAATAAATATGTCTTTTAGGATGACTTAATCCCCCACAGTTCCCAGGGGAAGGGCTGCAAGTTATGAACTTTGCCCATTGCTTACATATTGTATTGGTTATTGGGAAGGATACGGACATTTTCAGGAAGGATTTTTTGCTGGTGGGGGGAGGGGATGGAAGAGGGGGTTACTCGGGAGAATCTGTCCATGGAGGATGTTTCTTTGGGGTAAGGGACATTTTTATGAAGGGGGCGCCGGATTTCCAAGCATTATTTAAAAAAAGATCAGAAATTAAATTTAAGAAAAACAAGTTTTTTCAACTGAAAGTAAGAAGCAACATTAGAACTTAAAACGAACAGAAAATATTACGTATATGAGGGGTTCGCCCCCAAGTCAATACCTCGCTCTTTACGCTACAGTTTTTTTTTAGTGCTTTCCAAAGAGCTATCTATTCTAATTAAACGGCCTTTGTGATTCAGGGGTTTGTGAATTAAAAAAATTTTTAACTTTTAACGTAAAGAGCGTGGTATTGACTCAGGGGAGAACCGCCTCATATACGTAATAACATATACGTAATAAAAAAAAACAATAACAAAAACAAGCGATATGGCTCAATAGTAATTGAAACTTTTGAAAACAGAATTTTGATGTCAATAAATATATCAAAAGAATGGGCTTATAATGCTGATTCTAAATATATAAATTTTATTAAGTTTAGCATTACTCATCAAAGGCTATGAGCCAGAGAAAATTTACCTGATTTTTTAAAGAGGGCGGAAACATCTCCTACAAGTGAAAGAATTATAATGAAAATCACACCGTCAGATTCAGCCTATCAGAAAACCCTATTACATAGGTTTCAATCTCATATCGGCAAAAATCTGCAACTTTGAATTTTTTGCCAGAAGAAAAATATACGAATATAGAAGTTCGTTACGTAAGTTAATTTGTAAATTACGTCAGAACCAAATTCAGAGAGAGCCAATTAGCAAAAGAAAAGTAAATTTTTTATGCAAATTTTGTTTACTAACTCAATGACGGTGAGCCAAAATAAAAGCTGCATTAACTAAAAAACGATCAGAAATTAAATAAAAAAACAAAATTTTTTAAACTGAAAGGAAGGAGCGACATTAAAACTTAAAACGAACAGAAATTATTTCGTATATGAAAGGGGCTGTCCCCTCCTCAATGCCTCGCTCTTTACGCTAAAGTTTTACTTTCTCACAAATATATTTTTGTTAAACAATAAAAAACTCTAGCGTAAAGAGCGAGGCGTTGAGGAGGAGACAGCCCCTTCAAAATATATTTCGTTTCCAATAAAACAAAAATGACACTCAAGTGTCTCAGGCTTTTTAGTGGGTTTGAGAGGGGTTGGAGCAGCACCGTTGTTATATATAAACTATGATTAGTCTTGTTATACTGTTTTTGGGTTGTGTTGATGATGATGTTAGGACACATAAAAAACTCACTGCTTGAAAGGCAAAACATTTCTACTAAAGCCTAATCGACACTTTGGTCATTATAAGGTTCTGAAGGCGGTACGCTACTGTAGTTTGTGGTCATTTCTGTTCATTTTAAAATTCAGCTGTTCATCTTCAGCAATATATGTCTTCTTTGTGTCTGATGTGATTATCCATTTTAATTCCTATTTCTTTTGAGTTTAATTTATTCATTGCTAGTAATTTCTGTTTATTTTAAGTTTGATTAAGGTTTATGCTTACCATGCATGTTTTTGGCCGATTTTTAATAGATCGCGTACCGTCTTCAAGTTTCGACGAAAGGTAAAATTTTTGGTATTATTCGATAGCTGAGATTTAAATTTATAAATTAACCGCATTACTTTTTTTAAATTTGTTTACTTTTTTTTTTTAAAGAAAAATATTTTTTTTTCAAATATGGAATTTTGCGACTAAGCTGAAGCTACTATTTCAACCGAATTGACAAAGTTTGTACACCATATTGTTCATTAGCTTCAGATCTATTTATTCGTCGTGCCAGATTTTAAAAATTGCTTTGAATTTACTGTACAAAATAATGTAAACTTGCTTGAAAAAGCATTAATTGTTACCGCTAGATGGACTCTACTTCGCTATTTCTCATTCAAAGAAATAAAGGCAGTTCCGTCATGAAGGGTGAATGTAATGCCTTTAGAGTAGGTGGTTATGGGTGGTTTAACAAAATGCAGTTTTGCCTTACAGTTACGGCCTGACAAAAAGACAAGGCAAAGTTCTTGACTAGACTACTTTGGAATATTCTTCTCTGTAATTTATCGGACTCAGTGATTTAAACAATTTCATCACGGGAAATAAAAACGGAAGAAGAAAATAAAGCGAAACTCAAGGCAATTCTAAAAGTATCTAATCTTGGATGTCCCATTCGATGTATTTGGTTACAGTAAAATGGAAATTATGTCTTTGGATATTGTTTTGTTCAAAGTTGTTTAACAAATCCGATTATAATTTATTTATATACGTTTCATTAATTTATCTATGTGAATTTATTACCAATCCACAAGAAAAGTAATGAAAACGTAGCATGGAAATGATATAATCTTCCTAATTCATTTATTTTCAAATTATAACGAATCACGGGCGATCTTTTGAAAGTTAGCTTGCAAAAAAAAATAAATATACTTATAAATTTGCCATTCAAGCTTTTTAAAGTATAATAATCACTACTGTTAAAATGGGATCTAATGCCTAGACTGGCTACAGTCCCAGTTGAGAAACTAACTTTGTAGATATTGTTTGTTTGATATTTTTTCCACTTATTTCTCATCAACAGTTTGTTCGTAATGTCAAAGCAACAAAAGTGAAATAAATAAAATCTTGTCACATTCTTGACCTGATGAAACAATTTCCGCTAAAATTTCAATATAATTACTATATTAGTATATTAGGTACTTACGTGTTATAGCGACCACACTGTATTCTTGATCTGTAATGAAATCAGTTCTCTGTCTGCACTCGGAGATAATCAGCTTAGCCTGAGCGAGAGAAAAAATTTTGGGCGTATATTTTAACTAAATATTTAATATATAGAGGCGGCTAATCTAGGTATTAAATATAATGTGTTCTGGCCGTCCTGCTTCCCACAATTCTGTGTTGTATTTTCCATAATTTTTTTTTTTTACTAAAGTATAATATTTTCATTAACATTTTGGTATATCTCAAAATGATTAACCTAACTTCACTTCTTTGGTGTGGTCGCTATAACATTTAAGCACCAAATATTATTTGAATATATTCCAATATAGCCTATGTGGGTAACAATGGAAGGAAGCATGAAACTCCGATTAATAGAAAATTACTGCAAATATTAAGTAATAATTACCTTTTTAAATTTTTTTTTTTTTTTTTTTTTTGTATATCCTAGAACTATACCGGCAACCATCTGAGGGTGGGGGGATTGCTAAAAAAAAGCTACCATGTTAGGTAGAAAAATACATTTTGTAGTACAACTGTTATTTTATTAAGATGTTTCCATGAGATTTGACCAATAACATTGACTGCAGCCCCCCCCCACTCCATCACAAAGTCGTTCCTGGGGTTGGCGATTCGGGGGGAAAATTGATTACAGCACCCCTCCCGACTCAATATAAGCGAAAAAAGCTAAATCAAAATCAGATCAAACTAATGTTTGCTCTGTTACTATGGTACTTGTGTCTTATAGCCACCACACTTAAGAAGTGAAGTTGGGTTAATCATAATGAAATGTACCAAAATAAGATGTAAATATAATAGTTTAGTAACAAAATTATGGAGACTACAACAATAAATTATGGGAGGGGGGCGCCCAGAACGCATTACATAAAATACGACCTAAATTAACAAAAATAACAACTAAATATTTAATTAAAATATAGCTACAATGGCGTTTTCCACCGAGCTGAAGATAATATTGTCAAACAGTTCGTAGCAACGAACTGTAAGTGTGGAGTGACCCAGCTCAATAGTAACTGAAACTCGGAAAAACGGAAATTTCATACCAATAGATACATTAAAAGAATAAGATTTTAATGCTGATTTCAAATTTATAAGTTTCATCAAGTTTAGTCCAACACATCATAAGTCAAGGACCTGATAAAATTTCCCTTGTTTTCGAAAAAAGGAAGAAACACCCCATGGAAGTTAAAAAACCTTAATGGAAGTCCCACCATCAGATTCAGCGTATCAAAGAAACCTACTGTAGAGGTTTCAAGCTCCTACCTGCAAAAATGTGGACTTTTGTTTTTTTTGCAATAAGAAAGATCACGGATGCGAGTTTATTTTTTTGTTTTTTTTTCCCCAGGGGTGAAGTTTTTTTTCCCAGAGGTGATAGTTTCCCATCAAACTGAAGCCAATATTGTCAAACAGTTCGTGGTAACGAACTTTAAGCATGGAGCGGTCCGGCTCAATAGTAACCGAAGCTCTAAAAAACGGAATTTTGATACCAATAGATAAATCAAAAAATCAGATTTTAATGCTGATTTCAAATATATAAATTTCATCAAGTTCAGTCCTACCCATCAATAGTTACGGGCCTATGAAAATTTGCCTTATTTTCGAAAAAAGGCGAAACACGCCCTAAAGGTCATAGAACCCTAATGAAAATCACACCGTCAAATTCAGCGTATCAGAGAACCCTACTATAGAAGTTTCAAGCTCCTATCTGCAAAATTGTAGAATTTTGTATTTTTTGCCAGAAGAAAGATCACGGATGCGTGTTTGTTTTTTCTTTTCCCCATGGGTGATCGTATCGACCCAGTGGTCCTAGAATATCGTGGAAGGGCTCATTGAAGCGGAAATTAAAAGCTCTAGTGCCCTTTTCAAGTGACCAAAAGAAATGGAGGGCAACTAGGCCCCCTCGGACGCTCATTTTTCCCATGGTCACCCAATCAAAATTTTGAGACAGCCATTTTGTTCCGCATGGTCGAAAATATAGTACCTATGTCAGTTAGGATAACTTAATCCCCCACAGTCCCCAGAGAAGGGCTGAAAGTTATGGACTTTACTCATTGTTTACATATAGTATTGTTTATTGGGAAATATAAATACGTTTTCAGGGGGGATGTTTTTGCTGGTAGTGGGGGGGATCGGGGGTTATGTGGGAGGATCTTTCCATGGGGGAAGGGACATTGCTATGAAGGGAGTGCTGGATTTTCCAGCATTGTTTAAAAAAACAATCAGAAATTAAATTTAAAAAAAAGTTTTTCAACTGAAAGTAAGGAGCAACATGAAGTTACCTAGTATCACAGCTGGACAATCTGATAACTCAAAATTTTTTTTCATACTAGATTATTATTGGTCTTAAGTATCTAGAGTGGAATTTCGATTCCAACTCCTTTGAGAGCCAGTGCCGTCCTTTGGGGGTGGCTAGTGGTGCTACCGCACTGGGCCTCGCGCTACCAGGGCCAAAAATGTTATGAATTAAAATCACATGAGTGATTTTGTGACTTCATGAGGGGACACACAGAAAAAACCGTGGAATGTACGACTTGAGTTCCCAAATTTGCGCTCCCCTTTTATATTAAGCGGGGCCAGCGGTTTTAAAACTGTCAAAACCCTCCTTCGTTAGACACCCTTTTGGCCCTAAACCACAACTTTCCTGCTGAACCCTAGGAATCACATTGGTATCAGTCTCGCTAGAGACTACATTATTATTGCTCCCGCTATATGACGACCATAACGTCAGGCCCCACGTAGTGCCGGCTGCACAAGGCCTTGCGCACCAGTAAGGCCGCGTCTCCCAATACCCCAGTTGTATATCTGATTTCAGTGAACTTTATGAAAAGAAAGGGGTGATTTTGTAGAAACAAATCTTTAAGTTGGAATCCTGTTTAAATCCTCTACATGCTATCCTTCAGTCTAGTATCAGGTTATTTGATAATACTATAGGAATCGAGTCCGGCTTTACATTTAAATTTATTTAGCTTTTGTATTTAGTTCTGAAAATGCTGAGTTTAGTGACTATGATTCCCATAGCTTTACGACACAATTTTAAACATTATATTATCAATTTTTGAAACTTTTTTTAAGGTAATTTTGTAATCCCCCTCTCTCTTTCTCTCTCTCTCCCTTAGAGAAGCTAGATATCTTGGGTCTAAAAATAATATTACTGTCTACGCTTTGTGTCTCCAAAGGGGGTAATATTGTGGGGAAACTTCTCAACTTTAGGAATCATTTTAGGTTTTTTCTTCTGAAATATGAGTTAGAAGCTAAAATTACGAAAAACCACGATACTTGTCTATTATATAAAACACACTCGAGAATTGAAATTTGGTGACTGCTTGAAATAAAACAAATATGATGAAAATACAATGCTTTAGTAACAAAACCTAACAAAACCTAACCTAACCAAAATACCAACTAAATATTAAACTAAAATAACAGCTATTATTTGGTTTCTCAACAAGCCGAAGGTTATTGTCTGGTATAGACAGCGTGAAAAACCGGGTAATCGCAACACAAGTTCTCGAGTGTGCTTTATATTTTAGACAAGTACCAAAACCATATATAATTAACTAGGGCGCATTCAAGATTGTTGTTTGGGGGGCTGAAATATTTTTTGGAGGAGGGGAGTTACAAAAACTTTCAAATTGATTTTGTAAAAATTGTTGTTGCATTTTTGCGAGTAAGCCAAAACAAATTGGCCGAAGGAGGGGTAATAACCCTGGTAACTCTCCCCACTTGGATGCGGCCTCGATCATTAATAAAACTTTGCTTTTTAGTCAACAAACGTGACTTTGATGCAGCCCTGGCATAAAATGTCGCAATATCGTCTATGCTTGTCTCCTTAGGAAGTAAACAAGTTTTCACGATACAAAGATGGATTTTGCCTTTTCAAAAATAATTTGAGACTGGAAAAAATATTGTGCCACTGAAATACGTGTGGTCAATCCCTCTTTACCACATTGCTTGGGATCAGTACTTCTAAATCTAGATATTAGGTTTCTGCTTCTGAAATATGAGTTTGACACTAAAATAAAGAAAAACCACATACGATTTACAATGGTGCATCCAGGATTGTTGTTAGGGGGGGATGAGAGTATTTTTCGGGGGGGGAGAGGAGTTACAAAAAAATGAGTATATAAAATTTTTGTTACCTTTTTCCGAGTAGGACAAAAATTTAATGGGGGCAGAGATTCAAACGCTGTAAGTCCCCCCGCTTGAATACGGCCTTGGTCATTAATGAAATTCGGCTTTTTTGTTGACAAACGTGACTTTGATGCGTCCCAGGCATAACATGTCGCAATATCGTCTATGCTTGTCTTCTTATGAAGTAAACAAGTTTTTACGATACAAAGGTGATTTTTGCATTTTTGAAAATGATTTGAGATGAATAAAAAAATTCTCCCACTGAAACGACATGCGGTCAATCCCTCTTTGACACATTGTTTGAGATCTGCACTTCTAAATCTAGATATTTCTAAAAAGCAATGATCTGTTTCTGGCGTTCTGGTACGAATGTTTCAACAAATACTTTTTTTTGCAATAAGAAACCTATCACCCCCAAAAAAGCTAGGCAACAATATGGTACAAGCTTAACTGACGGGGAAAACAACCTAGTGGTTATTGACTTAAAAATAGCATTTCAAATTTCAATTACTTTTGTTCTGGTACGTATGTAAATAAAATATTTCATGTTACAAAAGGAAACAATTTTCGAATTGCAGAAAAATGTTTTCTCCGGTTAAAAACTCGAGAGAGAAAAAAAAGGTTAGTACTTTTCTGTTATAGCAGCCCCACTCAAGAAGTAAAGTTAGGCAGTTCCTAAAAAAAAAAAACGGGATGAAAATATAATGCTTTAGAAACAAATTTGGCTATATGTTTACACACTAGGGGGTGGGGTTAAAATATAGCGGGTCTGCATGCAAAATGTATTACCTGCAATTACTCTGCATATTATGAAATAAGAATTGTTTTCTAATTTCAAATTATCCAAATACTTTAGCCCCCCCTAATATGCAAACATATAGCCCAAATTACATAACTCTCATGTATTCTGTCACCTGCCGCTTTTTTTTTCATTGAGTATAAACAAATTGTCTTTTAATACAGACACAAGAATAACCGGTTCTAGGTTTGTTCTTGAATTTTACACAGCGTAATTCTTGAGTGGGATCAAGCTTTATTTAAATTAAACCCATTTTTATCTTCTTCATTTTTGTAAATTAAAAGGCAGTGTGGTCTAAGAAATAATTTTCTTTCTTTAGAAAGAAATTTTTTGATCACCCCGGAGATGGCTAGCCTACTCGAGTCAACTATATCGCGCAAGAATCCGCGACGGGGAACAACTGTCAATTTGATTTTAAAATAAGCATTTCATATTTACAGCTAAACAAGTAAAATATACCAGGCACTAGAAACTCCTGATCCTTCATTTCTTTCTTTTTTTCAATCTTACTTCAAAATATACCTTATCCAAAAGTCGTCGGCTCCTTATATCGTAGTCAAATCTCCGCTAATATTTCGTACTTTGGCGAAATGTCAAGTCTAGACGTTAAACGAGAATGAATTTCATTGGCATGGGTTCGCCCTATATCTTACTTTTGACCAATAAACTGTACCGGGTGAAACCTATAGAACATGATCAAAGTTGCAAATAGCGCCACCATAGCGGAAAAATATGAATGGGCCGGAATCCAAACGTAAACGTTAATTATAAGACTTTATTTGTGCTCGTTATATGTTTTAATATGACTCTCTACTCTTATTTGAAAACTTTCTTTTTGGGAACTGTTTCTTTTTCTTAAGAGGTGAATAAAAGATTTTTAAATACTAACGTCATGCATCATAATTACTGATAGATTACTAAAGTTGGTAGGACATCACTGCTCAGTAGTAGACATTTGTGAAGTAATAATAAAAAAAACTATGATCAAACTGAATTTACTCAATTTTCTTGATTTAAGTTTTGTTTTCTTCCTAATTAATTAGTTGCAGCCAGCCTTACTCAGATACTACAAATATAGTCTAGTAAACTTGTGAAAAAAGGGGCCAGCCTCAAACAAGTTGCTACACAAATCATTTTTCAATAAACAACAAAAACAAATTGTGGGCTGATCCCGAATCCAAAAAGTCTTCCACCCTAGCTTTTTTGCAAATTCAAATTTTCGAGGTTGAGTTGGACGCGCAAGAAAACAAATGTTGACTGATTAAACACAAGTAAATGGGGTAAGATATGTAATTTCTAAACTTTTTTTTGCTGATTGATATGAAACTAAATATTTTAAGGCAAGAAAATTGTTTGGAGCTCAAATTTCTGAGGAAGAGAGAGGTTGACCGAGAGAAAATGTTTGGAAAAATAGGGATCAACTTCAATCAAATTGCTATACAAATGATGTCGTCACTAACCAACCAAAAATCATACATTGATTTGAATCCCAAAAGTCTGCCGCTCTACCTCTCTCCAAAATTTGAATTTTATGGGGCTGAATTTGAGGTTGAGGCAAAAAAAATATTGACTGAGTAACCACCACCAAATTTAATTTGATATGCCATTTCTATGATTATTTTGTTGATGAACAAACTAAATATTTTAATTAAAGAGAATTGATTGTACCTCAAAGTTCTGAGGATGAGGGAGGCTTAGGGAAAACCAGGGACGTCTGGCGTATACTGAAATTGGCTCATGGCAAAAAATTTGCATTCTCAAGTCTGTGGTAACAGCCAGGCCAGTCCGGTGTACCTAGAACCTTCAATTTTGTGAAAGTGAGTAAGAATAAGGAAGAGGAAGTTGGAAGTCATATTTGACAGAAAATTATACATTCTGTCAATGAGTGTCTCTTAGCTGAGACAAAACAATTGTTTTCAAATAAGAGATCAAAAAACAAAAAAAAAATTTGGCTTTTTTTACTTGATCCCTATAAAAGAATGCAAACTTGGTAGCTCCAAGCTTCTGAATATGCTAAATAGAATGTACAGTGAGAAGTGTCCGACTCTGAAATCATTACCTTGGTCACTAATAGATATGGAGCCCAATTCCTTAGACTCAGGTTCAAATTTACATGGCACCTAACCTAAGAGTCTTAAGTCTAAATAGATAAATTTAGAGTCTTTCAATAGAGTCTAAATAGAGTCTAAGAGTCTTTCAAATAAGAGATCAATCTACTCAAGTATAATGTAACGCAGAGATCAATTAAATAAGGCAGAAAAAAATCATGGGGCAGTGGTAAAGCTATTCGAAAATTTGGTATTCTTTTTTGCTATCATTGTCTTCAGAGTTTCATTGTCTTCATTGTCTCCACACCAACTATTTCACAGTTAGAACAGCTTGATCCTTTGTATCTGCCACAAGCCTGTGTACATTTTAAGCCATGATTTTTTCAGAAACATCGATGCATCACACACTCGCCCTTGCAATTACAGTGAAACCTTAAGAGAAGGGAAGGCAGTGCCAATAATCTATATGATGACACAGGTTCTTTACCGCACAATCCATCCAATTTCCAAACGATCCATTGGAAGTCTCAACGTTTCCCCATGCTTATACTTGGAAGTATGCTCGAAGCGAATGAAACATGTAAACATAGCTTGTTGGTGATATTTTTAGCATCTACTTACTTCTCAGAATTTCCAATTTTTTTGAAGAATTTCCTGTAGTAGACCTGGGGATGACTTGTTATATTTTCTACTGCCATAATCAAGATAAGAGTCTTTTCCTCTCTAGTTTTGCCAACGTCGTCTGTTGTAGAAATTGAATCCAGGAATAGTCCGGAGATATCCCGTAGGTTTGTATTTTTTTTTTTTTTTGCGTGGTTCAGCGGTGTGGATTTTCCTATACACTAAATTTGCGACGTCAAATCAAATCCGAAAAACAATGGAGAAAAAGAAGTTGGTCATCAAGTTTCAGTTTGGCTGTCAATATATCTCACAGACGGCTTCCTGTTTTCCGTGTTAACTCGGAATGGGAAATAGTTGTTAACAGTCCCTCTATGTTTCATACAGAAAAGACTAGCAAGTCCGAATGATGCTTTTGCCAATGGTAGCTATTTTAAGTTTCGTATCTTTGCCCTCGAACAATCTCTTTAGGAAGAACTTCAGAGACAGGGGCAGGTAGTTTGAATTTTCTTCGAGATTGTTCAGGTCGTCTGTCAGAACATGCAAAGTCATATTTTGACTAATATATTTTATGTCACCCTTCAACAGTTTAGCAGCCGCACTAATAATTTTTATTTTCTTCTTGTTTTGTCTCTATCATTTGGCTGTGCGCTAAAAGTTTTGCAGTATAGGATGAGCAGTGGGCTTTAATGTGACAACACTAGGCTTACAATGGGTTTCTATAATAACTGCTCCATCGCCAAACCTCTCCTTGACAAGCTACTTCATGTAAACTTCTCTATAAATAGGCTCTTCTGAATCACCGAGGAACTCACTCGTCGTCTTGACCAAATCACGAACTGTTAACTATTTATGATCAGTTGCTTCAAAGAACCACATCAACTTTCCAAATTCTTTCTTTTGATTCATGTTTGCTCTCCTATCTCTCTTCATTTTGGGTCTGTCAACAATGTTTCCTGCATGTTTCAGTAGAATGGGGGGTGTTACTCCGGAACGAACACCAAATATGGGCATAGAATACGGAACGAACTCCTTATATGGGCATAGAGTCATTAGGGAGAAAGATTACGTAATGGGGTCAATGACCTCTTTTTCCAAGATCGATTTAATTGTTGTTTCTATGTGTAATAACTCCGGGACGAAGGTTGCACATGCGCATTGAATTCTAACGGGAACAATGTTATTGATCTAGGACTCGAGGGGGAAGTGAATTTCCGAGAAATTGATTTGCGTAATCAAAGTGTGTCAACAACAACAACATCGACCTTGACATTCACTGAGAGCGTGCACTTACAACACCGGTACGAACCACGTGGTTTATGGTCCATATATGGGCATAGAATACTGACGGGGCACCAAATATGGGCATGGACTCATTAGGGAGAACACGTGGTTAATGGGGTCAATGATCTAAATTTCACAACAACAACATCGACCTTGACATTCGCTGAGAGCGTGCACTTACAACAACAAAAACCCGGAATTTGGAACACCTGTGCTGTCAACCTCAATTCACATATCGTGAATCAATAATTCCCCTTAGAAACAACAAATTAATTTCCCTTTCTTGACAGATCAATCAATCAATGACATCATCTATCAGACTTTAAAAATTTCCACCTAGAAACATTTCTCCAGGAATAGATCCAAGTCATTAATGTCTTTGTCTCGGAAACAACTCTTTTGGTCGAACTCCAAAAGATATTAATAACCACAGGCAATGGAAACAATTAGGCAAGAAACATCTTAGCGATGAATTGTTTTAGCGCGCGAGAAGGTTTCCTATTAATTTGAAATGCGTTAGCACAGAGATGCCAATAACAAAGGAACACGCTGAATTTACGTTTAGGAATAATTTGGGCGAAACCGTTTTAGACAGGTTATGGAACTATTTTGGCGAAACAGATAGAGACATTTTAAAAGAAGATTTTTGAAGAGATTTTAGAAGAGAATTTGAGTGTGGTCGTTATAATACACAAGCTTCATTTGAACAGTGTTGTGAGGTCCTCTAACCCAACCCCAAAGGGTTCCGATCCTCCTACCCCAACCCCGAAGGAAGCCCCCGGTCCTCAAAGCCCCCCCAAGCTCCCAAAGGGACACCGGCGCCCCCAAAGGCCCACCCAGACCCCCAACTGTCCCCCCGACCCTCAAAGGCCCTCCCTGTGCCCCAAAGGTCCTCCTCCGGTCCCCAACGGCCCATCGAGCTCCCACCGGACCAATGGGGTCCCAACGGCCCTCTACCGGTTACCCACGGTCCCCGAGGCCTCCACAGGCCCTCCCTGTGCCCCAAGGGTCCACCCTGTGCCTCAAAGGCCCTCCCCTGGTCCTCAACGGCCCCACCGCTCCCCAAAGGGCCCCCGGCGCCTCCAAAGGCCCACCCAGACCACCAAAGGCCATCCCCAGGCCCCAAATGTCCCCCAGACCCCCAACTGTCCCCCCGGACCCCCAAAGGCCCTCCCTGTGCCCCAAAGGCCCTCCCCCGGCCCCCAAAGGTCCCCCGTGCTACCAAAGGACCAACGGGGTCCCAAAGACCCTCCACCGGTCCCCAAATGTCCCTTAGGCACCCAAAGGCCCTCCATGTGCCCCAAAGGCCCTCCCTGTGCCCCAAAGGTCCTCCTCCGGTCCCCAAAGGCCCATCGAGCTCCCAATGGACCAACGGGGTCCCAAAGGCCCTCCACCGGTCCCCAACAGGCCCCCAGGCCCCCAACGGCCCTCCCTGTGCCCCAAAGGTCCTCCCCTGGTCCCCAAAGGCCCAACGAGCTCCCAAAGGACCAACGGGGTCCCAAAGGCCCTCCACCAGTCCCCAAAGGCCCATCGAGCTCCCAAAGGACCAACGGGGTCCCAAAGGCCCTCCACCGGTCCCCAAAAGTCCCCCAGGCACCCAAAGGCCCTCCACCGGCCCCCACCTGCCCCCCGAGGTCCCCAAGGGTCACCGGCGCCCCCCCAGGCCCACCCAGCCCCCCAAAGGCCCTCCCCGGGCCCCCCAAAGGAATTATTTACTGACCTTCAGTTGTTGTGATTTTAAAAGTTCTGCTTTTGTTTTCTAAAATCATCGCCTAAAATGCCTCAAACTGTTTCACCCAAAGAGACACATACACAGAGACACACACACAGAGACACAAACAGAGACAAACACACAGAGACACACACACAGAGACACACACACAGAGACACACGCACAGAGACACACACACAGAGACACACACACAGAGACACACACACACAGAGACACACACACAGAGACACACACAGGTTATGGTTTACCTTGTCACAGTTACATTTTCTTGATTTTTCAAAGTTCATTTTGAATTTCTTTCGTTGAAATGCAAGAGTTGGAATATTTCAGTAGTGTTTGGTTGTGGTTTACCTTGTCACAGTTACATTTTCTTGAGTTTTTAATGTTCATTTTTAATTTCTTTCTTTGAAATGCAAGAGTTGGAACATTTCAGTAGTGTTTGGTTGTGGTTTAACTTGTCACAGTTACATTTTCTTGATTTTTCAAAGTTCATTTTGAATTGCTTTTGTTGAAATGCAAGAGTTGGAATATTTCAGTAGCGTTCGGTTGTGGTTTAACTTGTCACAGTTAAATTTTCTTGATTTTTCAAAGTTCATTTTGAATTTCTTTCGTTGAAATGCAAGAGTTGGAATATTTCAGTAACGTTTGGCTGTGGTTTACCTTGTCACAGTTACATTTTGTTGATTTTTAAATGATATTTTTTTATTAGTGACTCTTAATAGAATTTTTTTGTAAATTTCAGTAGTGTTTGGTTTTGGTTTAAATATTCACATTTAGATTTTATTGATTTTTAAAAGTTAATTTTAATTTATTACGTTGAAATGCAATAGTTGGAATATTTCAGAAGTGTTTGGTTGTGGTTTACCTTGTCACAGTTAAATTTTCTTGATTTTTCAAAGTTCATTTTGAATTTCTTTCGTTGAAATGCAAGAGTTGGAATATTTCAGTAGTGTTTGGTTGTGGTTTACCTTGTCACAGTTACATTTTCTTGATTTTTCAAAGTTCATTTCGAATTTCTTTCGTTGAAATGCAAGAGTTGGAATATTTCAGTGGTGTTTGGTTATGGTTTACCTTGTCACAATTACATTTTCCTGATTTTTCAAAGTTCATTTTGAATTTCATTCGTTGAAGTGTAAGAGTTGGAATATTTCAGTAGTGTTTGGTTGTGGTTTACCTTGTTACAGTTAAATTTTCTTGATTTTTCAAAGTTAATTTTGAATTTATTTAGTAGAAATGCAAGAGTTTGAAAATTTCATTAGGGTTTGGTTGTGGATTAACTTCTCAAACTTACATTTTCTTGATTTTTCAAAGTTCATTTTGAATTTCTTTCGTTGAAATGCAAGAGTTAGAATATTTCAGTAGTGTTTGGTTGTGGTTTACCTTGTCACAGTTACATTTTCTTGATTATTCAAAGTTAATTTTGAATTTCTTTAGTTGAAATGCAGGAGTTGGTATATGTCAGTAGAGCTCAGGTGTTGTTTCCCTTTTCACAGTTACATTCTCTTGATCTTACAAAGTTCATTTTGAATTTATACATTTGAAATGTAAGAGTTGGAATATTTCACTCGTATTTGGTAGTTGTTCACCTTGTCACAGTTACATTTTCTTGATTTTTCAATGTTCATTTTGAATTTCTTTCGTTGAAATGCAATAGTTTGAATATTTCAGTAGTGTTTGTTCGTGGTTTACCTTGTCACAGTTACATTTTTTTGATTTTTCAAAGTTCATTTTGAATTCCCTTTGTTGAAATGCATGAGTTGGAACATTTCAGTCGTGTTTTGTTGTGGATTAACGTGGCACAGTTAAATTTTCTTGATTTTTCAAAGTTCATTTTGAATTTCTTTTGTTGAAAAGCAAGAGTTGGAATATTTCACTAGCGGTCGGTTGTGGTTTAACTTTGAACAGTTACATTTTCTTGATTTTTCAAAGTTAATTTTGAATTTCTTTCGTTGAAATGCAATAGTTGTAATATTTCAGTAGTGTTTGGATGTTGTTTACCTTGTCACAGTTACATTTTCTAGATTTTTCAATGTTCATTTTAATTTCTTTAGTTGAAATGCAAGAGTTGGAATATTTCAGAAGTGTTTGGTTGTGGTTTACCTTGTCACAGTTACATTTTCTTGATTTTTCAAAGTTCATTTTGAATTTCTTTCGTTGAAATGCAATAGTTGGAATATTTCAGTAGAGTTTGGTATTGGTTTACCTTGTCACAGTTACATTTTCTTTATTTTTCAAAGTTCATTTTGAATTTCTTTCGTTGAAATGCAAGAGTTGGACTATTTCAGTAGTGTTTGGTTATGGTTTACCTTGTCACAGTTACATTTTCATGATTTTTCAAAGTTCATTTTGAATTTCTTTAGTTGAAAAGCAAGAGTTTGAATATTTCAGTAGTGTTTGCTTATGGTTTACCTTGTCACAGTTACATTTTCTTGATTTTTCAAAGTTCATTTTGAATTTCTTTCCTTGAAAAGCAAGAGTTGGAATATTTCAGTAGTGTTTGGTTGTGGTTTACCTTGTCACAGTTACATTTTCTTGATTTTTCAAAGTTCATTTTGAATTTCTTTCGTTGAAATGCAAGAGTTCGAATATTTAAGTAGTGTTTGGTTGTGGTTTACCTTGTCACAGTTACATTTTCTTGATTTTTCAAAGTTCATTTTGAATTTCTTTCGTTGAAATGCAAGAGTTGGAATATTTCAGTGGTGTTTGGTTTTGGTTTACCTTGTCACAGTTACATTTTCATGATTTTTCAAAGTTCATTTTGAATTTCTTTCGTTGAAGTGTAAGAGTTGGAATATTTCAGTAGTGTTTGGATGTTGTTTACCTTGCCACAGTTACATTTTCTTGATTTTTCAAAGTTCATTTTGAATTTCTTTCGTTGAAATGCAAGAATTGGAATATTTCAGTAGTTTTTGGTCGTGGTTTAACTTGTCACAGTTACATTTTCTTGATTTTTCAAAGTTCATTTTGAATTTCTTTCGTTGAAATGCAAGAGTTAGAATATTTCAGTAGTGTTTGGTTGTGGTTTACCTTGTCACAGTTACATTTTCTTGATTTTTCAAAGTTCATTTTGAATTTCATTTGTTGAAATGCAAGAGTTGGAATATTTCAGTAGCGTTAGGTTGTGGTTTACCTATTCACAGTTACATTTAATTGATTTTTCAAAGTTCATTGTGAATTTCTTGCGTTGAAATGCAAGAGTTGGAATATTTCAGTAGTGTTTGGTTGTTGTTTACCTTGTCACAGTTACATTTTCTTGATTTTTCAAAGTTCATTTTGAATTTCTTTCTTTGAAATGCAAGAGTTGGAATATTTCAGTAGTGTTTGGTCGTGGTTTACCTTGTCACAGTTACATTTTCTTGATTTTTCAAAGTTCATTTTGAATTTCGTTTGTTGAAATGAAAGAGTTGGAATATTTCAGTAGGGTTGGGTTGTGGTTTAACTTGTCACAGTTAAATTTTCTTGATTTTTCAAAGTTCATTTTGAATTTCTTTAGTTTAAATTCAAGAGTTGGAATATTTCAGTAGTGTTTGGTTGTGGTTTACCTTGTCACAGTTACATTTTCTTGATTTTTCAAAGTTCATTTTGAATTTCTTTCTTTGAAAAGCAAGAGTTGGAATATTTCAGTAGTCTTTGGATGTGGATTACCTTGTCACAGTTACATTTTCATGATTTTTCAATGTTCATTTGAATTTATTTAATTAAAATGCAAGAGTTGGAATATTTCAGAAGTGTTTGGTTGTGGTTTACCTTGTCACAGTTACATTTTCTTTATTTTTCAAAGTTCATTTTGAATTTCTTTCGTTGAAATGCAAGAGTTGGAATATTTCAGTGGGGTTTGGTTTTGGTTTACCTTGTCACAGTTACATTTTCCTGATTTTTCAAAGTTCATTTTGAATTTCTTTCGTTGAAGTGCAAGAGTTGGACTATTTCAGTAGTGTATGGTTGTGGTTTACCTTGTCAAAGTTACATTTTCATGATTTTTCAAAGTTCATGTTGTATTTTTTTCATTGAAATGAAAGAGTTGGAATATGTTAGTTGTGTTTGGTTTTTGTTTACCATGTCAAAGTTACTGAAACTTGATTTTTCAAAGTTCATTTGAATTGAATTTGTTGTAATGCAATAATTGAACTATTTCAGTAGTGTGTGGTTATTGTGTACCTTGTCATATTTACTTTTTCTTTATTTTTCAATTTTCATTTTTAATTTATATCATTTTATATAACTAGTTTGAATATTTAATTAGTGTATGGTCGTGGTTTAAAGTGTCACAGTTACATTTTCTTGATTTTTCAAAGTTCATTTTGAATTTCTTTCATTGAAATGCAAGAGTTGGACTATTTCAGTAGCGTTTGGTTGTGGTTTACCTTGTAAAAGTTACATTTTCTTGATTTTTCAAAGTTCATTTTGAATTTCTTTCGTTGAAATGAAAGAGTTGGAATATTTCAGTAGTGTTTGGTTGTGGTTTACCTTGTCAAAGTTACATTTTCTTGATTTTTCAAAGTTCATTTTGAATTTCTTTCGTTGAAATGCAAGAGTTGGAATATTTCACTAGTGTTTGGGTGTGGTTTACCTTGTCACAATTACATTTTCTTGATTTTTCAAATTTCATTTTTGAATTTCTTTCATTGAAAAGCAAGAGTTGGAATATTTCAGCAGTGTATGCTTGTGGTTTACCTTGTCACAGTTACATTTATTGATTTTTAATAGTTAATTTTAATTTATTTCGTTGAAATGCAAGAGTTGGAATATTTCAGAAGAATTTGGTTGTGGTTTAACTTGTCACAGTTACATTTTCTTTATTTTTCAAAGTTCATTTTGAATTTCTTTCGTTGAAATGCAAGAGTTGGAATATTTCAGTAGTGTTTGGTTGTGGTTTACCTTGTCACAGTTACATTTTCTTGATTTTTCAAATTTAATTTTGAATTTATTTAGTTGAAATGCAAGAGTTGGAATATTTCAGTAGTGATCGATTGTGGTTTAACTTGTCACATTTACATTTTCTTGATTTTTCAAAACTCATTTTGAATTTCTTTCATTGAAAGGCAAGAGTTGGAATAGTTCAGCAGTGTTTGGTTGTGGTTTACCTTGTCACAGTTACATTTTCTTGATTTTTCAAAGTTCATTTTGAATTTCATTCGTACAAAAGCAAGAGTTGGAATATTTCAGTAGTGTTTGCTTGTGGTTTACCTTGTCACAGTTACATTTTCTTTTTTTTTCAAAGTTCATTTGAATTTCTTTAATTTGAAATGCAAGAGTTGGAATATTTCAGAAGTGTTTGGTTGTGGTTTACCTTTTCACAGTTAAATTTTCTTGATTTTTCAAAGTTCATTTTGAATTTCTTTCGTTGAAATGCAATAGTTGGAATATTTCAGTAGTGTTTGGTGGTGTTTTACCTTGTCACAGTTACATTTTCTTGATTTTTCAAAGTTCATTTTGAATTTCTTTCTTTAAAATGCAAGAGTTGGACTATTTCAGTAGTGTTTGGTTGTGGTTTACCTTGTCACAGTTACATTTTCATGATTTTTCAAAGCCCATTTTTAATTTCTTTCGTTGAAATGCAAGAGTTGGAATATTTCTGTAGTTTTTGCTTAATGTTTAAAGTGTCAAATTTACATTTTCATGATTTTTCAAATTTCATTTTGAATTTCTTTCGTTGAAATGCAAGAGTTGGAATATTTCAGTAGTGTTTGGTTATGTTTTAAAGTGTCACAGTTACATTTTCTTGATTTTTCAAAGTTAATTTAGAATTTATTTCGTTGTAATGCACGAGTTGGACTGTTTCAGTGGTTTTTCAACACTTTCTGACATTACAGACAAATTTATGTTAGGTCAGAAACATTCTGTTAGGTCAGAAACTTTCTGATATTTTAGATCAACCGAGGTGCCGGAACATGTTCCCCCCTCAACAGGGTCGTCTAGGCACAAGGCTCAAATGCCCAAAATACTTGAGAACTTCAATTCAATTGGGGGCCTTTCAGAGGGGGCCTCTCAGACACCCCAGAACATCATAGGATTGCATATTAGTGCTTATAAAGGTGTTCCAATCATGTCCCTACACCTTAGCTAACGCTAAGAAACACTTTCTGACATTACAGACAACTTTCTGTTAGATCAGAAACATTCTGTTAGGTCAGAAACTTTCTGACATTTTAGATCAACCTAGGTGCCGGAACATGTTCCCCCCTCAACAGGGTCTTCTAGGCTCAAGGCTCCGATGCCCAAAATACTTGATAAATTCAAGTTAGGATAGGTTAGATTAAGTTAGGTTAGGCTAAGTTAGGCTAAGCCTAGCCTAACCTAACTTAGCCTAACCTAACTTAATCTAACCTATCCTAACTTAACCTAACCTAACTTAATCTAACCTAACCTAACTTAACTTAACCTAACTTAATCCAACCTAACCTAACCTATATGCGCGCTTACGTAGGCTAACCTATCCTAACCTAACTTAACCTAACCTAACTTATTCTAACCTAACCTAACCTAATCATACACCTAACTTTTTGCCTGTCTCTCACCTAACCTAAGCTAACCTAAGTGAAGCGTACATTGGCTAACCTAACCTAACTTAACCTAACGTGTGTGTGTATGTGTGTGTGTGTATGTGTGTGTGTATGTGTGTGTGTATGTGTGTGTGTGTGTGTATGTGTGTGTGTATGTATGTGTGTGTGTATGTGTGTGTGTGTGTGTGTGTGTGTGTGTATGTGTGGGTGTTTTTGTTTTTGCGTGTATGTGTGTGTGTGTGTGTAAACATGTGTATAAATGTGTGTAAATGTCTCAAGCTAAAACAGAAAAAAACACTAGTGAAATATTCCAACTCTTGCATTTCAACGAAAGAAATTCAAAATAAATTTGAAAATCAAGAAAATGTAACTGTGAGAAGGTAAACCATAACCAAACAACAATGAAATATTCCAACTCTTGCATTTCAACGAAATAAATTCTAAATGAACTTTGAAAAATCAAGAAAATGTAACTCTGAGAAGGTAAACCATAACCAAACACTACTGAAATATTCCAACTCTTGCATTTCAACGAAAGAAATTCAAATTAAATTTATAAAATAAAGAAAATGCAACTGTGACAAGGTAAACCATAAGCAAACACTACTGAAATATTGCAACTCTTGCTTTTCAACGAAAGAAATTCAAAATGAGAATTGAAAAATCAAGAAAATGTAACTGTGATAAGGTAAACCATAACCAAACACCACTGAAATAGTCCAACTCTTGCATTTCAACGAAAGAAATTCGAAATGAACTTTGAAAAATCAATAAAATTAATCTGTTACACGTTAAACCATAACCAAACACGACTTAAATAGTACGACTCTTGAAATTAAACTACAGATATTCAAAAAGAACATTGAAAAATCAAGAAAATGTAACTGTGACAATGTAAACAATAAGCAAACACTCAAGAAATATTCCAACACTAGCATTTCAACGAAAGAAATTCAAAATGTGCTTTGAAAAATCATGAAAATGTAAATGTGACAAGGTAAACCACAACCAAACACTACTGAAATAGTCCAACTCTTGCATTTCAATGAAAGAAATTCACAATGACCTTTGAAAAATCAAGAAAATGGAACTGTGACAATTTACACCACTACCCAACAATACTGAAATATTCCAACTATTGCATTTCAAAGAAAGAAATTCAAAATGAACTTTGAAAAATCAAGAAAATGTAACTGTGACAAGGTAAACCATAACCAAACACTACTTAAATAGACCACCACTTGAATTTCAATGAAACAAATAAAAAAGAACAAAGAAAAAATCACGAACATGAAAATGTGACAAGTAAAAAAACAAGCAAACACTACTGACATATTACAACTCTTGCTTTTCAACGAAAGAAATTAAAAATGAACTTTGAAAAATCAATAAAATGTAACTTTGACAAGGTAAACCACAACCAAACACTAGTGAAATATTCCAACTCTTGCATTTCAACAAAAGAAATTCAAAATGAACTTTGAAAAATCAAGAAAATGTAATTGTAACAAGGTAAACCACAACCGAACGCTACTGAAATATTCCAACTCTTGCATTTCAACAAAAGAAATTCAAAATGAACTTTGAAAAATCAAGAAAATGTAACTGTGACAAGGTAAACCACAACCAAACACTACTGAAATATTCCAAATCTTGCATTTCAAAGAAAGAAATTCAAAATGAACTTTGATAAATCAAGAAAATGTAACTGTGACAAGGTAAACCACAACCAAACACTGCTGAAATATTCCAACTCTTGC
Source organism: Artemia sp. Qi Xiang Cuo (assembly GCF_049724085.1). Lineage (NCBI taxonomy): Eukaryota > Metazoa > Arthropoda > Branchiopoda > Anostraca > Artemiidae > Artemia > Artemia sp. Qi Xiang Cuo. The sequence goes on along the minus strand of NC_142800.1, from coordinate 31,519,033 downwards.
ATTTCAACGAAAGAAATTCAAATGAACTTTGAAAAATCAAGAAATGTAACTGTGACAAGGTAAAACACAAGCAAACACTACTGAAATATTCCAACTCTTGCTTTTCAACGAAATAAATTCAAAAATGAACTTTGAAAAATCAATAAAATGTAATTGTGACGAGGTAAACCACAACCAAACACTAGTGCAATATTCCAACTCTTTCATTTCAACTAAAGAAATTCAAAATGAACTTTTAAAAATCAAGAAAATGTATCTTTGACAAGGTAAATCACAACCAAACACTACTGAAATATTCCAACTCTTGCATTTCAACGAAAGAAATTCAAAATGAACTTTGAAAAATCAAGAAAATGTAACTGTGACAAGGTAAACCACAACCAAACACTAGTGCAATATTCCAACTCTTGCATTTCAACGAAAGAAATTCAAAATGAACTTTGAAAAGTCAAGAAAATGTAACTTTGACAAGGTAAATCACAACCAAACGCTACTGAAATATTCCAACTCTTGCATTTCAATGAAAGAAATTCAAAATGAACTTTGAAAAATCAAGAAAATGTAACTGTGACAAGGTAAACCACGACCATACACTACTGAAATATTCCATCTCTTGTATTTCAACGAAAGAAATTCAAAATGAACTTTGAAAAATCAAGAAAATGTAACTGTGACAAGGTAAACCATAACCAAACACAACTGAAATATTCCAACTCTTGCATTTCAACGAACGAAATTCAAAAAGAACTTTGAAAAATCATGAAAATGTAACTGTGACATGGTAAACCACAACCAAACACTACTGAAATATTCCAACTCGTGCATTTCAATGAAAGAAATTCAACATGAACTTTGAAAAATAAAGAAAATGTAACTGTGACACGGTACACCACGACCATACACTACTGAAATAGTCCAACTCTTGCACTTCAACGAAAGAAATTCAAAATGAACTTTGAAAATCAGGAAAATGTAACTGTGACAAGGTAAACCATAACCAAACACCACTGAAATATTCCAACTCTTGCATTTCAACGAAAGAAATTCAAATGAACTTTTAAAAATCAAGAAAATGCAACTATGACAAGGTAAACCACAAACAAACACTACTGAAATATTCCAACTCTTGCTTTTCAACGAAAGAAATTCAAAATGAACTTTGAAAAATCAAGAAAATGTAACTTTGACAAGGTAAACAACAACCAAACCCTACTGAAATATTCCAACTCTTGCATTTCAATGAAAGAAATTAAAAATTAACTTTTAAAAATCAAGAAAATGTAACTGTGACAAGTTAAACCACAACCGAACACAACTGAAATATTCCAACTCGTGCATTTCAAAAAAGCAAATTCAAAATTAACTTTGAAATTCAAGAAAATGTAGCACTGACAAGGAAAACAACAACCAAACGCTACTGAAATTTTCCAACACATGCAATTCAACGACAGAAATTCAAAATGAAATTTGAAAAATCAATAAAATGTAAATTTGACAAGGTAAACCACAACCAAACATTGCTGAAATATTCCAACTCTTGCATTTCAACGAAAGAAATTCAAATTAACTTTTAAAAATCAAGAAATGTAACTGTGACAAGGTAAACCACAAGCAAACACTACTGAAATATTCCAACTCTTTCTTTTCAACGAAAGAAATTAAAAAATGAACTTTGAAAAATCAAGAAAATGTAATTGTGACATGGTAAACCACAACCAAACACTAGTGAAATATTCCAACTCTTGCATTTCAACGAAAGAAATTCAAAATGAACTTTGAAAAATCAAGAAAATGTAACTTTGACAAGTTAAATCATAACCAAACAATTCTGAAATATTCCAACTCTTGCATTTCAATGAAAGAAATTCAAAATGAACTTTGAAAAATCAAGAAAATGTAACTGTGACAAGGTAAACCACAAACAAACACTAGTGCAATATTCCAACTCTTGCATTTCAACGAAAGAAATTCAAAATGAACTTTGAAAAATCAAGAAAATGTAACTGTGACAAGGTAAATCACAACCAAACGCTACTGAAATATTCCAACTCTTGCATTTCAATGAAAGAAATTCAAAATGAACTTTGAAGAATCAAGAAAATGTAACTGTGACAAGGTAAACCACGACCATACACTACTGAAATATTCCAGCTCTTGCATTTCAACGAAAGAAATTCAAAATGAACTTTGAATAATCACGAAAATGTAACTGTGTCAAGGTAATCCAGAACCAAACACTACTGAAATATTCCAACTCTTGAATTTCAACTAAATAAATACAAAATGAACTTTGAAAAATCAGGAAAATGTAACTGTGACAAGGTAAACCAAAACCAAACACTACTGAAATATTCCAACTCTTGTATTTCAATGAAAAAAATTCAAAATGAACTTTGAAAAATCAAGAAAATGTAACTGTGACAAGGTAAACCACGACCATACACTACTGAAATAGTCCAGCTCTTGCACTTCAACGAAAGAAATTCAAAATAAACTTTGAAAAATCAGGAAAATGTAACTGTGACATTGTAAACCATAACCAAACACTACTGAAATATTCCAACTCTTTCATTTCAGCGAAAGAAATTTAAAATGAACTTTGAAAAATCAAGAAAATGTAAGTGTGACAAGGTAAACCACAGCCAAACACTACTGAAATATTCCAACTCTTGCTTTTCAGCGATAAAAATTCTAAATGAACTTTGAAAAATTAAGAAAATGTAACTGTGACAAGGTAAACCATAACCAATCACTACTGAAATATTCCAACTATTGCATTTCAACTAAAGAAATTCAATATGAGATTTTAAAAATCTAGAAAATGTAGCTTTGACAAGGTAAACCACAACAAAACACTACTGAAATAGTACAACTCTTGCATTTCAATGAATGAAATTCAAAATGAACTTTGAAAAATCAAGAAAATGTAACTGTGACAAGGTAAACCATAAGCAAACACTACTGAAATATTACAACTATTGCATTTCAACGAAATAAATTAAAAATGAACTTTGAAAAATCAATAAAATTTAACTGTGACAATTTAAACCACGACAACACCATACTGAAATATTCCAACTCGTGCATTTAAACGAAAGAAATTCAAATGTACATTAAAAAATCATTACAATGTAATTGTGACAAGGTAATCCACATCAAAACAATCATTAAATATTCCAAATAGATCTATTCAAAAAAATTAATTCAAAATTAACTTTGAAAAATATAGAAAATTTAACTGTGACAAGTTAAACCACAACCAAACACTACTGAAATATTCCAACTATTGCATTTCAACAAAGGAAATTCAAAATGAACTTTGAAAAATCAAGAAAATGTAACTGTGACAAGTTAAACCACAACCGAACGCTACTTAAATATTCCAACTCATGCATGTCAACAAAGGAAATTCAAAATGAACTTTGAATAATCAAGAAAATGTAACTGTGACAAGGTAAACCACGACCAAACACTACTGAAATATTCCAACTCTTGCATTTCAACGAAAGAAATTCAAAATGAACTTTGAAAAATCAAGAAAATGTAACTGTGACAAGGTAAACCACAACCAAACACTACTGAAATATTCCAACTCTTGCATTTCAACGGTAGAAATTCAAAATGAACTTTGAAAAATCAAGAAAATGTAACTCTGACAAGTTAAACCACAACCGAACGCTACTGAAATATTCCAACTCTTGCATTTCAACAAATGAAATTAAAAATGAACTTTGAATAATCAAGAAAATTTAACTGTGACAAGGTAATCCACAACCAAACACTACTGAAATATTCCAACTCTTGCATTTCAACGAAAGAAATTCAAAATGAACTTTGAAAAATCAAGAAAATGTAACTGTGACAAGGTAAACCACAACCAAACACTACTGAAATATTCCAACTCTTGCATTTCAACGAAAGAAATTCAAAATGAACTTTCGAAAAATCAAGAAAATGTAACTGTGACAAGGTAAACCACAACCAAACACTACTGAAATATTCCAACTCTTACACTTCAACGAATGAAATTCAAAATGAACTTTGAAAAATCAGGAAAATGTAATGGTGACAAGGTAAACCATAACCAAACACCACTGAAATATTCCAACTCTTGCATTTCAACGAAAGAAATTCGAAATGAACTTTGAAAAATCAAGAAAATGAAACTGTGACACGGTAAACCACAACCAAACACTACTGAAACATTCCAACTCTTGCATTTCAACGAAAGAAATTCAAAATGAACTTTGAAAAATCAAGAAAATGTAACTGTGACAAGGTAAACCACAACCAAACACTATTGAAATATTCCAACTCTTGCACTTCAACGAAAGAAATTCAAAATTATCTTTGAAAAATCATGAAAATGTAACTTTGGCAAGGTAAACTATAACCAAACACAACTGAAATAGTCCAACTCTTGCATTTCAATGAAAGAAATTCAAAATGAACTTTGAAAAATCAAGAAAATGTAACTGTGACAAGTTAAACCATGACCACACACTACTGAAATATTCCAACTATTGCATGTCAACGACAGAAATTCATATGAACTTTGAAAAATCAATAAAATTTCACTGTGAAAATGTAAACCACAACCAAACAATTCTGAAATATTCCAACTCTTGATTTTCAACGACATAGATTCAAATGAACTATAAAAATTAAAGAAAATGTAACTTTGACAAGCTAAACCACAACCAAACACTACTGAAATATTCCAACTCTTGCATTTCAACAAAAGAAATTCAAAATGAACTTTGAAAAATCAAGAAAATGTAACTGTGACAAGTTAAACCACAACCTAACTCTACTGAAATATTCCAACTCTTGAATTTCAACAAAACAAATTAAAAATGAACTTTGAAAAATCAAGAAAATGTAATTGTGACAAGTTAAACCACAACCAAACACTACTGACATTTTCCAACTCTTGCATTTCAACTAAAGAAATTCAAAATGAACTTTGAAAAATCAATAAAATGTAAATGTGACAAGGTAAACCACAACCAAACACTAATGAAATATTACAACTCTTTAATTTCAACTAAATAAATTCAAAATTAACTTTGAAAAATCAAGAAAATTTAACTGTGACAAGTTAAACCACAACCGAACGCTACTAAAATATTCCAACTCATGCATTTCAACAAAGGAAATTCAAAATGAACTTTGAATAATCAAGAAAATGTAACTGTGACAAGGTAAACCACGACAAAACACTACTGAAATATTCCAACTCTTGCATTTCAACGAAAGAAATTCTAAATGAACTTTTAAAAATCAAGAAAATGTAACTGTGACAAGGTAAACCACAAAAAAACACTACTGAAATATTCACACTCTTGCATTTCAACGCTAGAAATTCAAAATGAACTTTGAAAAATCAAGAAAATGTAACTGTGACAAGTTAAACCACAACCGAACGCTACTGAAATATTCCAACTCTTGCATTTCAACGAATGAAATTCAAAATGAACTTTGAATAATCAAGAAAATTTAACTGTGACAAGGTAATCCACAACCAAACACTACTGAAATATTCCAACTCTTGCATTTCAACGAAAGAAATTCAAAATGAACTTTGAAAAATCAAGAAAATGTAACTGTGACATGGTAAACCAAGACCAAACACCTATAAAATATTCCAAATCTTGCATTTCAACGAAAGAAATTCAAAATGAACTTTGAAAAATCTAGAAAATGTAACTGTGACATGGTAAACGATAACCAAACACCACTGAAATATTCCAACTCTTGCACTTCAACGAATGAAATTCAAAATGAACTTTGAAAAATCAGGAAAATGTAACTGTGACAAGGTAAACCATAACCAAACACCACTGAAATATTCCAACTCTTGCATTTCAAAGAAAGAAATTCTAAATGATCTTTGAAAAATAAAGAAAATGTAATTGTGACAAGGTAAACCACAACCAAACACTACTGAAACATTCCAACTCTTGCATTTCAAAGAAAGAAATCCTGAATGAACTTTGAAAAATCAAGAAAATGTAACTTTGACAATTTAAACCAGAACCAAACACTAATGAAATAGTCCAACTCTTGCATTTCAACGAAAGAAATTCAAAATGAGCTTTGAAAATTCATGAAAATGTAACTTTGACAAGGTAAACCAAAACCAAACACTACTGAAATATTCCAACTCTTGCATTTCAATGAAAGAAATTCAAAATGATCTTTTAAAAATCAAGAAAATGTAACTGTGACAAGTTAAACCACTACCAAACACTACTTAAATATTCAAACTATTGCATTTCAAAGTAAGAAATTCAAATGAACTTTTAAAAATCAAGAAAATGTAACTGTGACAAGGTAAACCACAACCAAACACTTCTTAAATATTCCAACTCTTGCTTTTCAACGAAAGAGATTCAAATGAACTTTGAAAAATCAAAAAAATGTAACTGTGACAAGGTAAAGCTCAACCAAACACTACTGAAATATTCCAACTCTTGCATTTCAACAAAAGAAATTCAAAATGTACTTTGAATAATCAAGAAAATGTTACTGTGACAAGGTAAACCACAACCAAACACTACTGAAATGGTCCAACTCTTGCATTTCAACTAAAGAAATTCAAAATGAACTTTGAAAAATCAAGAAAATGTAACTTTGACAAGTTAAACCACAACCAAACCCTGCTGAAATATTCCAACTCTTGCATTTCAATTAAAGAAATTCAAAATGAACTTTGAAAAATCAAGAAAATGTAACTGTGACAAGGTAAACCATAACCTGTGTGTGTCTCTGTGTGTGTGTGTCTCTGTGTGTGTGTCTCTGTGTGTGTGTCTCTGTGCGTGTGTCTCTGTGTGTTTGTCTCTGTGTGTGTGTCTCTGTGTGTTTGTCTCTGTTTGTGTCTCTGTGTGTGTGTCTCTGTGTATGTGTCTCTTTGGGTGAAACAGTTTGAGGCATTTTAGGCGATGATTTTAGAAAACAAAAGCAGAACTTTTAAAATCACAACAACTGAAGGTCAGTAAATAATTCCTTTGTGGGGCCCCGGGGATGGCCTTTGGGGGTCTGGGTGGGCCTTTGGGGGCGCCGGTGATCCTTTGGGCGCTGGGGGGGCCGTGGGGGGCCGGTGGAGGGCCTGGGGGTGCCGGGGGGCCTTTGGGGGACCGGTGGAGGGCCTTTGGGACCCCGTTGGTCCTTTGGGAGCTCGATGGGCCTTTGGGGACCGGTGGAGGGCCTTTGGGACCCCTTTGGTCCTGTGGGAGCTCGATGGGCCTTGGGGGCCCGTGGGCGGACCTTGGGGGCACAGGGAGGGCCTTTGGGTGCCGGGGGGACATTTGGGGACCGGTGGAGGGCCTTTGGGACCCCGTTGGTCCTTTGGGAGCTCGCTGGGCCGGTGGGGACCGGAGGAGGTCCTTTGGGGCACAGGGAGGGCCTTTGGGGCACATGGAGGGCCTTTGGGTGCCTGGGGGACATTTGGGGACCGGTGGAGGGTCTTTGGGACCCCGTTGGTCCTTTGGGAGCCCGGGGGACCTTTGGGGGCCGGGGAGGGCCTTTGGGGCACAGGGAGGGCCTTTGGGGGGCGGGGGGGACAGTTGGGGGTCTGGGGGACATTTGGGGCCTGGGGATGGCCTTTGGGGGTCTGGGTGGGCCTTTGGGGGCGCCGGTGGCCCTTTGGGGAGCTTGGGGACCTTTGAGGACCAGTGGAGGGCCTTTGAGGCACAGGGAGGGCCCTTGGGGCACAGGGAGGGCCTTTGGATGCCTGGGGGACATTTGGGGACCGGTAGAGGGCCTTTGGGACCCCATTGGTCCTTTGGGAGCTCGATGGGCCTTTGGAGACCGGAGGAGGACCTTTGGGGCACAGGGAGGGCCTTTGAGGGTCCGGGGGGACAGTTGGGGGTCTGGGTGGGCCTTTGGGGGTGCCGGTGTCCCTTTGGGAGCTTGGGGGGGCTTGGCGGACCGGGGCCGGCCTGGGGGGTGGGGGGAGGAGGATCGGAACCCTTTGGGGTTGGGTTAGAGGACCTCACAACACTGTTCAAATGAAGCTTGTGTATTATAACGACCACACTCAAATTCTCTTCTAAAATCTCTTCAAAAATCTTCTTTTAAAATGTCTCTATCTGTTTCGCCAAAATAGTTCCATAACCTGTCTAGAACGGTTTCGCCCAAATTATCCCTAAACGTAAATTCAGCGCGTTCCTTTGTTATTGGCATCTCTGTGCTAACGCATTTCAAATTAATAGGAAACCTTCTCGCGCGCTAAAACAATTCATCACTAAGATGTTTGTTGCCTAATTGTTTCCATGGCCTTCGGTTATTAATATCTTTTGGAGTTCGACCAAAAGAGTTGTTTCCGAGACAAAGACATTAATGACTGGGATCTATTCCTGGAGAAATGTTTCTAGGCAGAAATTTTTAAAGTCTGATAGATGGTGTCATTGATTGATTGATCTGTCAAGAAAGGGAAATTAATTTGTTGTTTCTAAGGGGAATTATTGATTCACGATAGGTGAATTGAGGTCGACAGCACAGGTGTTCCAAATTCCGGGTTTTTGTTGTTGTAAGTGTACGCTCTCAGCGAATGTCAAGGTCGATGTTGTTGTTGTGAAATTTAGGTCATTGACCCCATTAACCACGTGTTTCCCCTAATGAGTCCATGCTCATATTTGGAGCCCCGTCAGTATTCTATGCCCATATATGGACCATAAACCACGTGGTTCGTACCGGTGTTGTAAGTGCACGCTCTCAGTGAATGTCAAGGTCGATGTTGTTGTTGTTGACACACTTTGATTACGCAAATCAATTTCTCGGAAATTCACTTCCCCCTCGAGTCCTAGATCAATAACATTGTTTCCCGTTAGAATTCAATGCGCATGTGCAACCTTCGTCCCGGAGTTATTACACATAGAAACATCAAATAAATCGATCTTGGAAAAAGAGGTCATTGACCCCATTACGTAATCTTTCTCCCTAATGACTCTATGCCCATATAAGGAGTTCGTTCCGTATTCTATGCCCATATTTGGTGTTCGTTCCGGAGTAACACCCCCCATTTTACTTGTTTCAAAGGGAGGTTCTTGCCGGATGCAAAAGCTGCAGTAACGTGTTTTATCGCATACAATATCTGATGCAAGCAGATCAAACTTCGCTGCTTGGGGTCAAACCACATTTTAATAGACTAATACCACACATAAAGTTTGTAAGCAAGTCATATAAATTATTTAAAGATTTAAATCTACAAAAAAATCCCCATTTACCCCGAATTAACAAATGTATTTTGGTCCATGTGCTGACATTTAAATGTGTCGTAATCCTGAATTGATAATCTTGATCAAAAGAACACTGTCAAGTTAACGATTAAACCAAAAACTGACTCTCGAATTGTCAAACAAAATCAGATTGTGAATGTAAATTGCCAAGGAAAAACTGAACTCTGGCCATCCAGTTATGAATTTTAGAATCATATTATTAAGCGTATTAGTAATTTTTAACACTAAGAAAAAAGTAAATAAAATAGAGAAGTCTGCTTTAATAACTTCCATCTTTCATAGATCAAATATAAGCATTTCGTCTCCAGAGTTGGCAAATAATCAAGAAAAAGAAGCTACTAGGCAAGATGAAATTGGCCGACAAAGCTCTGTAAACATAGTCCCTACTTTTCGGCCACCTAACGTCATTGTTGAAGCAAATGGAGCTGTAAGGGTTCTAAATAATGCCAAGATGAATGAGGACAAAATAGTTAAAAGTATACAAGCTCTAGTACCTCAACTTTTACCTGAAATCTCGACATTACCAAGCACATTGAAGACATCAACACGAGTTAAAAAGAAAAAGAAACCAAGCAAAGCGGTATTTGAAGATGCAGTAGATGAATTACCAAATCCAAACTTTTTCCAACGACCATCTATGGGTAATTCTCACTTTGGTGCAGTTGACTACAATAGGTATGGTAACATAGAGTATATATATATATATATATATATATATATATATATATATATATATATATATATATATATATATATATATATATATATATATATATATATATATATATATATATATATATATATATATATATATATATATATATATATATATATATATATATATATATATATATATATATATATATATATATATATATATATATATATATATATATATATATATATATATATATATATATATATATATATATATATATATATATATATATATATATATATATATATATGTGTGTGTATATCTTTTCTCTTTAAACGAGCAATAATTGTATATGCATTTTTTATGTGTTTATTTTTTCTCGAAAACGGCTCCATATTTTTTGTTTTTTCTGAAAATTGGCATCCTGGGATGTTCTGGCCTGAAAAAACGATCTGTATTGATTAGAGAAAAATTCGTTAAGAGCCTTAGTTTTGGAAAAAAAAAGTCCCGTGAGTAACGTCATATTTAGGAACACATTTCAAGAGCATGCATACGTTGCATTTCCTCAGTAGTGATTGTATCCTTTTTAGTGTCTATGATGCAGGCAAAACTACACAAGAAACACATCTAAGCATAAAACAACAAGCGTAACGGGTCTTTATGCAAAAGGCATTTTCAGCATTTTCATAGTGCATAGGGGACAAAATCGTAAATTAACAGTTGCTTAAAAAGAACAAACTGGACCATCAAATGAGACTTAATCAAGATGGGACCTAAGAAGTTTATAATTTATGAAAATGAACAGCCTAGACCACCAAATGGGTCAAAACCAATCCAAGCAGCTAGTGTAAAGGGCATTGAAAAATATTTGAAGCAATGACAAACGAAAATGAAAAACAAAGAAATGTGCGGTTAGAATACTTCCGAAAATGATAATTATATTAAGTCAAAATCAAAAGTGAATAACAGAGAAATATGCGGTTAAAAGATAAATTTAAATAGCAAAACTATTGATTTTTTCAAAAGATTCCCAATTTTCTTAAGAATTCCAGGGTGGGCTACTAACCTTTGTTTTTTTTGGATTTTATAACTAAGCCTTTCAAACTTCAAGAATAACTGTTTTTTTTTTTATTTCAGTGTTCTTGTGCCAGCTTTCGCAATAAAAAATGTCAATTAATCTCACTCTAATCTCGTCTAAATTAACCTCTTTCAAAGCTATTTTAAAACATGAGTGTAGAGGGCAGTAGATGAATCGATTCACCTTTGTGTAATTTTGTCCCAAAGATACCACTGTTTTTCTGTTGTCGTCGTATATATTCTCAATTTTTGTCGATGAAAATCACAGCTGGGCAAAAAATAAAATAACCTAAATAATCATGTCATAATTTAGCAGTTAAAATAAAGCCAAAGTAAATTTACGGGGTTACATCTGAGAAAAAATTAGGGGCAGATTCCTTGGGAGAGGAATTTAAACATAAATATATGTAAAAATTTAAATATATGTTATTTTTACCAAAGGAAAACATAATTTTCTATACTTTTGTCTAGCCTTTGGGGCAAATTATCTTTTATTTTTAAATAGAGTTAAAAAAAAAACAAGAAAACCGAAATATCTTTGTTATAATTATCTTTCAAAGTAGAGTTAAAAGGAAAAAAAATAATCGGCCTTCTTTTTAGGGGGATTGAGGGTGGTGGTGGTTGGTAATCATAATAAAATCTGATATGAAGAGCCTGAAACTCAGTATTTCAGAGGTATGTGGCTAGTCTACAAAGACTTTTACAAAAACTAGACCTTGTTTTTTTTCTAGAGCCTATATTTATCCATTCCGATTGAATAAGCCCAACGTGACAATATCACCTCCAATTATTCTGAATTGGCATTAAATAAAGATTAAATATATATAAACTTTCATGTTAGTACATAAAAGATGTTGGGAAGGGTATGGCCTCCGTACGAACTTCTTACGTGGTAAAATAAAACTTTGTTTTCTCGACTCCCTTTAACCCTTAAAGGGACAATCTTGTATCATGAAAACAATTCTTACATGAGGGGAAATAAAAAGGGTTTCTCTGCAGGTATTACGTGGGTTATTACACCTGTATTACGCTTAATAGCCAAACATAGACCAAAGTGACTAAAGACTGTGAACTAGGTTGGGTTTAAAATAGTCTTATGGTTCTGATGGTTCGGGAGGTGTGGTCCCCCCATCAGGTTAATCTAGTCTTCCGTCCCTAGTTAAACATAGGATAAATCCTACAGCGGTTTCCTCGTCGTGGTAGTCAGGTGGAAACGCCCGGAGTTGCCTATCCCAATTCTTGGTAGGCCAAACTGCAGAGGGTTCCATCAGGGAGTGGAGACCTGCATGGTTAAATATATTTACACGAAACGTCCAAATGCAAGTCAATGTAAAGAGTCCAACCCATACTATGGCATCCCCGGCAAGCGATGCGTTGAAGGTTTCATCGGCACTTTCTCCGAAAAATTGGCAAGCCCATACTACGGCATCCCCGGCAAGCGATGCGTTGAAGGTTTCATCAGCGCCTTCTCCGAAAAATTGTCACGCTGAGGTACTACTCGGGAAACATAGAGAACCCCTCAGTGTAGGGTGCTGGAACGTCTGCTCGATGAAATGCCTAACGACCTGATCGTTTATCGCTGGGGAATTATTGCGTTACAACTAAGACATAATGTGCGTTTCAGAAATTCGAATCAACAGCATTGTGGAAGGCTCAGAGATTAGAACTCCTGAGGACGACGCCTCTTTCTCCTTTTTCAACTCCGGATCCCTTGATGGATCTGTATATAGTGGAATGGGCATCATTTTAAGCCCCCTATCAGCGAAGTCATTTCTAGAGTGGGAACCTGTCTCACATAGAGCATCAAGAGCGCGATTCAAAGGCCACCTATTCAACATATCAGTTATTGTAGTGTATGCTCCAACCAGAGACGCACCAGAGAGCGAAGCAGATTTTTTTTTACCAAGTTCTAACTTGCACGCTTAAGAAAGTCCCAAAACGAGGCCTCATCTTTATTGGAGGCAACTTTAATGCCAGAATCGGGGGAAAAGCATCCAATACTGAGTCTGCCGTTGGCCACTTCGGTCTTGGAGCTAGATGTAGCAGGGAATCAAGACTTCTTCAATATGCCATGACGAATGATTTGGTCATTATCAATACCTCATTCAAACACAAGCCCAGCCAAGGAGCCACATGACATTCAAACAATGGTAGAGAAAAAGCCAGATTGATTACATCCTCATGTCCCGCCGTTGGAAATCAATGGCTACAAATAGTAGATCGTACATTGGAGCAGATACTGGCTCGAAACACAGGTCGGATCATCTTCTAGTCAAGTTAGATCTAAAGTTACGACTTGCAGCACGCCCCAAGAGGAAACCTCCATGAAGATTTGATACCAATCGCTTCGATGATCCCAATATACGACAGGCATTCTGCTTAGATTTGTCTAGCCGTTTTGAAGCACTCCAATGGCAAGCGAACGACGTGCAAGCACAAAGTTTGGATGAAGGGTGAGTTTCCATATGTAAGACAATCCAGGAGGCTGCAGAAGCTACGATAGGATACCGCAAAAGACTATCCAGAAAATAGATGTCAACATGCACAATTCAGATGACTGAGAACAAGCAACAGATATCGGACAGAAAATCGGAGTTATTCAAACGCCTAAGAAGAGAATGCTACCAGTCGGCTAGGAATGACAAGAGCCAGTACTGGGAGAAAATATCTGAAGACGTGGAAGCCGCTGCCTCTAGATCAGACACCAGCAATATGTATCAGCTTCTAAAATCAATCAAGAGTAAATCACATAAGCCTACTAGTACATCTGTCGAAAATGAAAACGGAAAGTTAATCTCGAATAATACCAAAATAATAAATCGCTGGAAGGCGAACTTTCACAAACTACTTATCCAGCACCAACTCTCCACAGCAATGGATTATAATCAGTGCTGCCATAATCCAAGCCATAGCCCCGATGACCCGCAGGAACTAAATTCACCCAGCAGCATTTACAATGACGTGAATGTGGCTTCCCCCACGTTAAATGAAGTCCAACAAGCAATCAATTGGCTTAAAAGCAATAAGCCTCTGGTCCTGATTCCATTCCGGCTGAACTTTATAAGTATGGAGGGACAGCCCTTGTCAGCAAGCTTCATAAACTAACCTGTCGTATATGGAAGAAAAGGTGGTTCCACAGGTTTGGGGAGACTCTATCATCCTTCCAGTCTTCAGGAAAGGGCTAAAGACAAAATGCAGCAATTATTGTGGGATTCCTCTCATCTGCATTGCTGCAAAAATATTTGCAATAGTGCTACATAATCGTTTTGTATCCAGCGCAACGTAAAGACAAGGCCCAATAAAGCGGTATTCCGTCCAGGCATGGGAATAATTGACCAACTATTCGTCTTAAGACATAGTTGTTTTGCCCTTGAACACAGGGCAAAACACCAAAAACCAATAGTGTCTCTGTTCATGAATTTTACTACAGCTTTTGATTCTGTTCTAAGGGATGGAATCTGGAAGGCCATGACAGAGGATGGAGTACCAGGCAAGATAGTCAGACTTATCCAAGCATACTACCAGCATACGCGAGCCCAAATCCAGATCGGTGGAGAACTCTCCTCGATGTTCCAAATTGATTTTGGTCTCCGACAGGGATGTATATTGTCTCCCGTCTTATTTAATTTCGTGATCGACTGGATTATGAACGGTGCAAAGACGACCGTTTCAGGCGTTGAAGTAAGTCCAATTTTGTGATAACCGATTTGGACTACGCCAACGATATTTGCTTGTTAGCTGAATCTCGTTCAGAAGCCCAATCTATACTATCGAAAGAAGCTGAAGAATCCTCTCTGGTTGACCTGAAATAAGCTCCCGAAGACAAAAGTAATGACGTCTGGTATATCATCTCAAGACTCCCCAATTTTACTAGAACAGTCGCCCATAGACGAGCTACATGAATTTAAGTACCTAGGCTCTCTGGTAGACTCAATAAGAGGATGCGCATCATAAATACAGTCAAGAATTGCTTTAGAAATTGGAGTCTTCACTCAGCTAAATCACTCTATATGGAACCAGAAAAATGTTCGTCTGAAGACAAGAATAAAGATTTACCAGGCCCTTGTTCGGTCTGTCTTACTTTACGGCTGTGAGACATGGACTAAGAAAGCATCCGACATCCAAGCCCTCAACGTATTTTACCACTCATATCTATGGAGAATTATTGTCATTAAACTCCGTGATCGTGTCAGTAAAGTCAAACTCCGCAAAATCGGCTATCAGCGTTCTGATTTGTCCACTATAATTAGACAAAAGAGACTCCAGTGGTTCGGCCATACACTTCGCTGCCCACACAACACCTTTGTGAATATTTTAGACTTTCTGTTTCGGCAAGCTCAAGTGAAATCCTCTAGTATTTAACTTGTGATGTTAACGTCAAGTCTCAGCCAATTGCGCAGCAGCTAATTTTTTTCATTTGTGTCATTTGCAAAAATAGTTTGGTACTTGCGAAAGTTGTCAAATTTGTCAAACAGTTCGTGGTAACGAACTGTGAGAGCGTCTCGTCTCAATAGTAACCGAAACTTTTAAAAGCAGAATTTTGATACCAATAGATATATCAAAAGAATTGGATTTTTACGCCGATTTTAAATATAAAAGTTTCAATAAGTTTAGCTTTACCCATAAAATTTTACGAGCCTGAGAAAATGTACCTTATTTTCGAAAAAAGGAGAAAATATCTCCTAAAAATCATAGAATCCTAATAAAATCACCCTATCAGATTCAACGTATCAGAAAACCGTATTGTAGAGGTTTTAAGGCTTCTATCTTCGGAAATGAGGAATTTTGTATTTTTGCCAGAAGAAAGATCACGGATGCGTGTTTATTTGTTTTTTCCCCAGGTGTGATCGTATCGTCCCAGCGGTCCTAAAATGTCGCAAGAGGGTTCATTCGAAGGGAAATTAAAAGTTCTAGTGCCCCTTTTTAATTAAAAAACAAAAAAAAGGTTAAAAATAGAATCACTTTTTACAAAAAACTGCATTTTTGATGTCATCGTGGTAACTAACTGCATAGTAAGAGCGTTTCGTCTCAATAGTAACCGAAACTTTAAAAAGCGGAATTTTGAAACCAATAGATATATCAAAAGAATTCGATTTTTATGGTGAATTTAAACATTTAAGTTTCGTTAAGTTTAGTCTTACCTCTCAAATTTTCGTGCTTCGGAAAATCAGAAGAATCAAAAGACCCAACTGCCTACTTATAGCCATATATGACGTAATAAGTGACGTGACGTAATATCTAACCATAAATAAAGTTGTTCAAGAGAATATCACGTAGTAGTTACTAATAGAAGGTATGTTTGGCCTTCAAATTGATAAATATCTAAAAATTAGCAGAGGTAGGGTTTGAACCTGTGACCCTTGGAATACAATATCAAAACGTTGTCCAGTGCACCACGCAGGCTTTTAAGGAGGCAATTTTAAATAGTTTATGTTGTATACATAAAAGACAGGTATACTTCTTTATAAATGGGGCCTATGCTAGGTTCATCGGATATGGATGAAAACCTAGTAAAGAACAAACAACGGCACATAGTAACTAAAAGTTAAGATAATAAAACCATCTTTTGAATGGAAGTTAGCTGCCGAACTTTTTGAGGTTCGTCTCTTACTATACCAAATAAGAAAAAGCCATAGGCTTTTTCCTGTTCGCAATTTTTTTTATTACATTATGGAACGAACTGTAGCCCAAAGTAACTGAAGTAATAAAAGTAATCATTATATACATGATTATTTAAATTATATTCCTTAAGAGATCATCACAATCGAGCTCGAGCGAATTGGGTGAGAGCCTGCTATCCCAATCACTAGACCATGTAGGAAATATTAATCCGGGTTGCAGCGGTAGCTAACCGCCTTGTAGGGCACGATCACGTCCAATGTTAAGAAATATAATAGCCCATAACTTTTAAAAAATAGAGTCAGATCAAAACAAAAAGTACACGACTAGAACTGCCTTGTCCGAAACCCCTATGTAGGAAACTTTCCGTCCCTTGGCTTGAACAGCAAGGGAAATATATTGGCTTAAAGATCAAGAAAAGTAGCAGCTACCACAGCAATCTGCCTAAACGGCGTCTTTTTATCCTCTTTTTTTTTGTTTTCCACAGATAGCTTGGCACTGGAACCTCGTAGAGAGTTGTTCAATGGCCTTTTTTCGTAAAAAGTTGTTGAGCCACGGAGATTTGTTGAATGGCCTTTAAGGGAAAGAATAAACCACAGAGCATATTGGACTTAGTTACTGCTGATTCTTTGAAGTTCGTCTCTTACTATTCTAAAAAAGAAAATGCCATAGGCTTTCTCCTTTTAGTAATTTTATTATTACAAATGATGACACGATATTTTGACTAAGGATTACAACAATTCAAAAACCTTCAGAAATAGAATCAAGAGTTTCAAGCTTAGTTCATATCGCTGTTAGAAATCGGACTAGCTTCAGTAGTCAAATATTTTTGAAAAGACAGCGATATGAAAAGACATTAAATTGCGTAAAGAGCAAAAACTGGTAGTTTTGAAAATATGTGTATATAATTTAACAAGGGATTACAACAATTCAAAAACCTTAAAGTAGAAAACAATTTTGAACGCAAGCAGTTATTGATGTCAGTAGGAAGGCCTCAAAAACGAAAATTTGCAAACATTTGTAAAAGGGTTCAATGTCTTAGCACCTCTACTGAGCCATCAGTGAATTTGTCATGTTTTATAGAGCTGACTGGATTCATGCAACTTGTTTCCCAAAAAGCAAAATCTGGCACTGAGCCAATATGTTTCTTTTTCAAAAAAGAATTAACAAATCAGTATTTTCTATTTAAATATTCTTTATTCGTAAAAATTTTTATTTAGGTGAAAATGATACTTCACGACAACTGTTAGCCTTATATTAGCTGTAACGAACTATAAACAACTGTAACATCATCATTATAAAAACTGTGACCAGTAATATATATATATTGAAATAAGTTATTTTCAGTTTTCAGGTCCCAATATATCCTTCCGACTACGGACATTATCCCTTTCTAGCCACTCAGAGACCTAATCCAGTTCAATTTACAACAACAAGAAAAACTTTGGCTGATATATCTGGAATCAGAAGTATTTTGTCTGCATTGCAATCTTTAGTCTCCAGCACAGATTCTCCCATGGTAGCCAAAACAACCCTACATCCTCTAACCACTAAAATTAGAAGACAAAGGCCGAATAAAAACAAGGTAAAAACTGTGAATTCAAGTAAACTTGACAATGGGCATACAACATTCATTCTGTACTCAAGTGCTGGTAAACAAGGAAGCAACCCGAAAGAAACACTTGGGTCTATTTTATCATATTTGGCTCAAAAAGCACAGGAACAACAAAACCAATCAAATCAAAATAATGGAATAGATTCTTACGTAAAAACTTTGCAATATCCTAATGGAGGAAACATTGGGCAACAAATTACAGATAATCCACTGCAACAGCTTTTACAGCAATTTACAATTAATCCAATTTTGCAAACACCTCCTCAAACACTAGAAAGAAGAACAAGTTCAAACTTAGAGCAAGACTACTTGTATGATTATATTTTTCCAGGAGAAGATGAATATTATGAAGGCAGTGATGAAACTGTGACATCTAGTCTCGAAAGACAGGCATCCTCCACCACAACAACCACAACCACTACAACAACTACACCAACTCCAACAACACTGCCACCCTTAGTGCCTATGAGTACAACACCATTTTCTATTGGGAAATATATAAGAGGTTCAGCTTCACCAGCAATAAGATTTGGACTAGTATCTATTGCTGTGGGTACTATTCCTTTTTGGCTACCCTTCTTTGCTGGAAGAAAAAAAAGATCCCAAAATTCTGCTGTTGACAGTTTCGAAACAATAATCAAAGATTTTGATGCAAGAACAGAACTTTTTACAAATATTATTAAGACTATTAAAGACAAAGAAAAAAACTTTTAGACGGCAAAATATTACTGCAAATATTTTCAATAGAAATTAAACGAAAGAAAAGATGCAAAGGCATATAGGCTGTGAGATAATCGTGGCGCATGATCTATTATACGATTGTGAACTTCTCAGTGAAAGCCATTGTTGTGAAAGATTATCAGTGAAAGTCATTGTATATTTAACATAATTTGTTTATCTATTTGTTAAATTATCTAGATTAAGATGTATTAAATACTTCAACTATACATCTTTGTGATAATGCTGCTATCTCCTCCCTTAGCCCTTGAGTAGAATATTACATGACTACAAAAGCCAAGGGCTAAGAATTTCAAAGTCTTCACTATCGGGTTGTTGTTGATCTAACAGTATTCGAATGAAAGTAATAGCGAGATCAAAAGTTAAAATAAACTGACATTGACCCAAATCTCAACCCTCCCTCTTTATACAAAGGTTTTATAGTGCTTTACCGACAACATTTTGAGTGGAACAAAAATAGGTAGTAGGTAACATTAAGTATTTTCTATTGCCGTTTGTCACTCGAGAATTAGAACTGAACAGTTATTGTTTAAAGCGAATGAACATAAACAAGCCATTCCATTCTTGAGCCATTGCAAAATTTATACCCCATTCAAATGGTAATCGTGCTTGAGCAATCGATGTTTTGAGAACGAAAAGAATTATATTTTTATGCTGATGTTTAATATATAATTTACATTAAGTTTAATCTTACCCATTAAAGGTTAAGAGACTGAGAAAATTTGCCTGGTTTTCGGAAACAAGGGGGACTCCCCTAAGTTCTAGTGCTCTTTTTAAATGACCAATAAATTAACAGTAGAGGACAACTAACAATGGTATAAGAATTTAAGAAACCACCGTAGCCCACCCCGGATTTCCACAACAGCTTTCTGACGTCACAACATCCCTGGCAAGATTCCTACGGGAACCCTGTTTCTACCGGTCGGCTGGCATGATTTCTACGGGAGCCCTGAAAAGATTCCGACGTGCCCTGGCACGATTCTCAGGTGTTTCAGTATTTTTTATATGATTAATCAGAGTGTAGTCGCTATAGTACACAAGTAGGAATAAATGAAGTCCCTTGCACGTGTGCAATGCGGTCCCTGTTTCTACCGGTTGGCGGGCAAGATTCCCCGTGAGAGCCCCTCTCGCTTTAAATAAGTCCATAGAAAATTAACACGGGATTTCTGGAAGTCAGATAGCAGATTAACATGGGATTTCTGCAAGTCAGATAGGAAAGTTAACATGGGATTTCTACGGGTGATATAGCAGATTATCATGAGTTTTTGGAAGTCAAATAGAAAAATTAACATGGGTTTTCTACAAGTCAGATAGGGAAATCGGCATGGGATTTCTACGGGTCAGATAGGGAAATTAACTTGGGATTTCCATGACACTCACCAGATGTTCCAACTTTGTTTCAGTTTTTTTTTATATGACTAATCATAGTTTGGTCGCAATAATACACAAGTAACAATAAATGGAGTCCCTTGCATCCCTGCAATAGGGTCCCTGTTTCCAGATTTAATATGCTTAACGCAAACTTATTTGAGATGATGTGTTTCCCACGCCACACCCCTCTGAACTCCAATGACGTCACACAACTTACCCCGTTTTAAAGGGCCAAGTATAACATGTTCAGTGTATTTACCGCCGGAAACTAGCACTTTTAGTGATGAAGATACCTGGGAGATATTAGAAAATGATATGGATCGTTTTTCAGAACAGTTTCCGTCCGATTATTTTATTTTTCTAGGGAATTTTAACGGATATACAGGGAAGGACGAAGGAGCCCGTGAGGAGGATGTGGATCTTGAACTCGGAAAAACTAATGGAGTTTATATGATTGAGCCGTCGGTTAGGAGGAGGACGAGTAAGGACGGTCATCGGAGAAAGAATAATTGGGGAAACAAATTATTGGATTTTTGTGGTAAGCAGAATTTGGTTATTTTAAATGGGAGGACAGGGAAGGATAAAGGAGTGGGGGATTTTAAATGTTTCTCGGGTAGATCTCCAAGTGTTATAGATTATGGGGTTGTTAGTCTGGGGCTTCTTTCTTGTTGTGTGGATTTTGAGGTGATGGCACTGGCTGGGTCGGATCACGTGCCTATTAGGGTTAAATTAGGAGGGGGAGGATGGGCTGAGAGCCGGAAAAATAAGTTTGGGGCTAAGGGAAAGATGGGTAATGAGCTTGATTGGAGGGAAGGTTTAAGGTTTGAGAATGATAGTGAGGAGAAGTTGAAAAAGGTACTAGTTGAAGATAGAGGGCTGGATTCATTTATTCAGAAGAGTGAGGATATGGCAAGGGAAGGGGATATAGCAGGTTCTGTTGATTTTTTGTCGGAGGTTTTGTATAAGATTGGAACTAAGGTGGCATGTAGGAGAAAAAATGGTAGAAGTACTGGTTTGATGGGTTTTTTTGATAAGGATTGTGAGGAAAAGAAGAAGGAGGTTTAAGTAGCTTTTAGATTGCTTAAGGCTAGTAGTACAGTTGATCTGGAAAATAATTTGCAGGTTTTTAGGGACAAGCAAAGGGAATATAAAAGGCTGCTTAAGTTGAAGAAGAGACGTTCTGAAGAGGAAGAGAGCCAAAAAATACGGGAGAAATTTAGCGTGAATGATACAACGGAGTTATGGAAGTTGATTAGGAAATCAACAGAAAATAGAAAGTTGACTGATTCAGTCCCTCACGCCAATACCTGGCCAGAATACTTAGAACAAAAATATAAAGAGATATACACCTAAGAGGACGAAGAGAGAGCTGATGAGGAGATGAATAGCTTAGAAGAAACAGCCGATTTTGAGTTGGATTCAGAGGACGCTAAACTACTGGAACCGGTTGGACAGGAGGAAATATGGCACGCCTTGAAAAGGATGAGAGGGAACTCAGCACCGGGCATCGACGGAGTACCAACTAAGCTGCTGAAATGGTCAAGAGCATGGATACTGCCAGTGCTTGCATTGCTATTCTCGGCAATTCTAAATACACCTCTATGGCCACAAAATTGGCAGATATCGATTATGATCCCATTATTTAAGAAAGGAGAAAGAAACCTGCACAAGAGCTATAGGGGGATAAGTTTAGGAAGTTCTATCTGTAAGCTATTTTGTAGAGTCCTTTCTAATAGGATGGATAAATGGTTGCACTATAAAGGTATATTAATTGAATGTCAGGCAGGGTTTAGGGAAAACTAAGGTACAATTGATCAAATATTTTGTTTACAGGCTTTAGCTAGTAAATATACGAGGCATAGGAAAAATAGGCTATATACGGCGTTTTTGGACATTAGGGGAGCATTTGACGAAGTTTCAAGGAGTTTGTTGAAAGCGTTGTGGGTGAAATTAGGTTTGCCAATTAGGTTAGTAGAAGTTATAATAAAAATGTATGAGGTGGTTAAAGTAGTAGTGAAGGTAGGTATTTCTTATTCTTGGCCAGTTTTAAGTAATATAGGCCTCAAACAGGGATGCACTCTATCACCGCGAATGTTTTCTCTTTTTATTAATGATATTGAGCAGTATTTTAGAAATAGAAATGTCCCTATGTTAAAATTAATGTCGCTGGAGCTGTTTTGTTTATTATTTGCAGATGACATAGTATTGCTTGCGAAATCGGCTCCGGATTTGCAAAACATTTTAGAGATTTTTGATAGTTATCTGGAGAGTAAAAAATTAGTTGTAAATATTGAAAAATCAGTTATATTAGTTTTTGGAAATGATGAAAGGGAAAAGAATAAGTTTTATTTTAAAGGGAAAGAGATGAAAGAAGTTAAGGATTTTATTTATTTGGGATGTAAGTTCACAAGTTCAGGGAAATGGAGTGATCAGGTGCAAATAGCGAGTTGGAAGGGTCAGAAGGCTTCATGGGCGTTATTGAAGAGTCACCTTAGGCATCTAGGACCGGCAGATATTAAGCTACAGAAGAGAATTTTTGAGACGAAGGTAGGCCCAGTATTGAGTTACGGTGAGGAAGTTTGGGGTTTTGAAAAAGGGGAAAAAATAGAGAGAATTTATTTAGGACATTTCAGGAGACTTTTAGGCCTAAGCGGGAAATTTAATAATCTGGTGTTAAAGGGCGATCGAGGATTGTTTTTTTCATTGAGGGTAAAGAGATTGGTTAGAATGATAGGATCCTGGGAAAAGGTGATTGGTTTACAGAATAATAGGTTAGTAAATGCAGCTTATCTGGAGGTGTTGCAGGATAGAAGGAAATGTTCATGGGATTCCCAGGTGAAATCAATCTTAAACAGTTGTGGGTTATCAGGTGTTTGGAATGAAGGGAAGGGGATAGGACTGGAAGTAGGAAATGTAGCAAAACTAGTAAAGGGAGTGCTTGAAGATCAGGAGATTCAGAAATGGCAGTGTGAAGTCACGGCCTCGGTGTCCCTCGGCGTTTACCGGCAATGGAAGGAGGTCTGGGGATATGATAATTATTTTAAAGTGGGTTTAAATAGTGAAGAAATTAAGTGGTATATATCAGGGAGGGTGTACCGTGATTAAAATGTGATATATTTAAAATACAAAAAAAAATGAAATCTTTTTCTTTCTAAAGATAATTCCGACTCCCTCTAATTAAGTTAAAATCTAGTTTCCAAAAGAAAAAAAAGTTCTTAGTCAGCAAAAAGAGAAATTGTATTTTAGCCAAAGCCAAAGAACGACGCTATTCAGTTTTGAATTTCCCTAAGATAGTGGGTAATAAAAGAGATGCTAGACACATTGTTTCTCAGGAAGCTAAAGTTATAACGTTTAATCATCAGAAATATTTAAAACAAATTATTGGACGAACAGTGAGCATAATGAAGTGAGTTTGCGAACATAATTACAAAATAGCGGCCCCCTCCACAGGACTTGGGCCAATTGTGCATCAGCTCTTAGAGCGCAGGACAAAAATTATGTTTTATAGTGTTGTAAAAGTGTTGTTTGAGGGATTATTATGATCAGAATTATTCCGGCACTCAGGCTTTGCATTTCGTTCACTATTTGTTATTTCAATTAAAATTGTTGCCAATCGCAATGAACCCCTTCTCTATATATTACATGAAAATGATGACAAATACATCGCCTTCATATTCGCGTTTACAAAATTTTATTCGCCTTCATATGGTCGCACGACTGTTAAATTAGATCGCATGCTTTCAAGTTAAGTTCCCAGGAATCTATTTCTACATAATATTTGAGGTAATTGATTTCAAGATAACTCAAGGAAAAGAGGTTACATTTATACAGTTACACATTTTATTTTCTCTCAAAGAGTGAGGGTGGCGCGGTCATAAATTTACTTTACTCCCCATTGCTGTGGCGCGATCATAAACTTAATTTTCTCATTGTTTTTATAGCTTACCTAGCCTATTAAGTGGCTTAGGAAAAATCTACCCGGAAGAATTGGCGCGATCGGTACAACGCTTTAAATCATAATATTACATATGGCACAGTCTTTAGCGCTATAAGTGGCGCTATCGAAGAATTTATAAGGTGTAAGTTCACAGGTTTAAGGTATAATATTACCTTCGACGCGGTCAATCTTTATTACCACAATTAGTGTCTAGCCATAATTTTTTTATCGCTACATATGGCGCGGTCGGAAATTGGAGAAAATCATGCGAACTAATTAGGCTATAAACTTTGTAATTTAAATTTAATCATTGGAAAAATACAGACATATAAGAAATGTGATTAGACCTAGTGCCGCTAAGCTATTATAGGAAAACCCTTTAAAATATCTCAGAGGAGATAATAGCCTTCCCCAAAATAGGTTAAGTGAAAATATAAATTTATTTTGAGTTATTCAAACGCCAAAAAAAATGTCAGAAGAATTAAGCAAACTATTAATGGCGCAAAAGTTGGTCGCGAAAAATGTAGAAATAGCAAAGTTTATTCCGCAGTACAATGGACAATCAGATATCGACGAATTTAATATCTAATTTGCCCAGTTTGTAGAATTAACAAAAACAGAGCTAGAAACGTTAGCCGGGATGTTTCTATTAAGATTAAAAGGCCAGGCCTTAACCTTTCTAAAGCAGATTGAACATACTATAGGTGATGACGCCAGCTTGCCAATAAATACGGCGGACAAATTGTTAACGGCACTTAAAGATAGATTAATCGAAACCAGTTCTACAAATAAATTTCAACACGGAATGGTATGCTTTGACCATTCACAAAACATAAGAGAATATCTTGATAATATATGGATTTCAGTAGAACCCAAATACGGAAAAGGTACAGGAGAACTGTATAAAAAAGTCATATTAAATACCTTTTTGCAAGAGCTACCCCAAAAACTATATAGAATGGTAATATCAAAAAATATTCAGACGTTAGATCTTGCGGTTCAGGAGGTAGAGCGATTAATCAAAGTTGATACGATGGTGGCTAAGCAAAGTAAAGAAAAAAGAAATAGCCTAGGCAAATCAAACGCAAGCCTGACCTTCAAGGGCGATCAGGCGTCTCCCAATTTCTTTTCAAGGGATAACTCCCAGTGCCACAAGGAAATAAAACGCAAGAACCCGCTAGGCAGAAAACAGTACGTTTTCAGCCTGTCAAACAATTTAGTTATGAGAATAACCCTACAATAATAAGATGCTATATTTGTAATCGACCTGGGCACATCGCGAGGGAGTGCCGTTATGTCCCCAATCGCACACCAAGAAATGCTGTCGGTAGTACGCAAAATTATGGCAACCATTTTTTCGGAAGAACAAATTTTAGCGCCAGTGTTGCACTAGGCTATAGCCAGGAAAGATTGCGGCAATCAGTACCTCACAACGCGTATCAACCAAATTTGTACAATCCTCCCCACAATAGACAAATTAATTACCGATTTGAAAATCCAAACAATCGCCAAAGCCAATATAAATCGAGAATGCTCTATGGAACTCCCGAAAACTTGCCGGCAAGACATGGTAATTTTGAAGGCCAACGGCAAATAGTTAATTGGCCGACGGGAAATGAAAACTTTTCAAGCCGACGGCATTGGCAGTCAGCGCCAGCAGCCGGCGCTGCCACAGCTAGAGACTCCACGAACATATCCGAATATCTATTGCAGGCACCGACGCATGAAATAAATCCGCAGGGACACGCGTCAGGCCCCTCAGAAATATAAATTGGACCCAGAGGGTACCTAGAATGTCTTATAGGTCCAAACTAATAGTAGTGCCATCTTGTAGTGATAGCTATAACAATTTACCTGTATTTAATGAATTTTGCGGGGCAAATGTTTACTTTAAAACTTTAATTGACTCTGGTGTCACGACAAACATCATAAACTCATGCGTATTTAATATGTTGCCTCCGTATATTAGGCGACAAAAAAATTTTAATAATCCCAATTTAACTAGCGTGACAGGGCATAAATTGGATGCAAGAGGTTCAATTCGCTTAGACGTAAAAAGGGATACTAGAATTTTTCCGACAAATTTTATAATATGCGATAATTTTCCGTATGAAGCCATTATCGGCGCGAATTTTTTAAGAAATTTGTTTAAGAAACCAGAAATTTGTTCAATTATTCTCAGAGACATCGCAGAGATGAAGTAAATTTAAATTATAAGTGTATTGAATCTGCAAAAATAAAAATAGGAGATATGTGACTGTATAGGTCAAACAAAATTAAGAAAATAGAGGAATTGTGAAAAAACATAGTAAAACCCAACGTGACGCCGCAAGATGCCGCAATGGCGCAACATAGTGCCAGTATGAATCTAATAGACAATGAAAATAAAGATAAATATTACGGATTCGCGACAAGGAAAACAAAAGTCCCTCCCAAACCATGCAAAGAATTCAAATATCACAGATGATAGAACCTGTGGATAGCAAATCCGAAATATGGCTCGCGATCCCGTCAAATGAAATTCCTGAAAATCTGTTATGCGAGGAACAGATTATATCTTATGACAAAGGAGAAGGTTTTATTTGGGTAACTAATAACCACGAAAATGATACAATTACAATAAAAAAGGGGACATGTTTAGTTCAAATCCAAGTTTTATCGGAGAATGATTTAGATAGGTGGGAAAATTCCAAAAGAAACCTAATTAATGGCATTAAAACCTCTAATAACAAATACCCTCTAACTAAATCGCAATTCTTAAACAAATTTAATATGGATCATATTACGGACTTAGATCTTAAGAAAATATTATGCGAAATATTAAGGAATTTTAAAGATGTATTTTCCGCATCCGATTATGACATCGGACTGATACCATTTTATGAACAATCAATTTTAACGACTGGTAATCCTGTAGCAAAACAGCAATATCGTGTGCTGTATAAGCACAAAGAATGGTTAAAAAATAAAATTCATGAATTAGAAAAAAAATCAAATTATACGCCCAAGTATAAGTCCGTATAGTGCACCAGTGATCTTGGTACCAAAAAAGAATGGCAACCTTTGACTTGTAGTAGATTATAAAGCACTTAACAAAAATGTAGTTAGTGATAAATTTCCTTTACCAACAATAGATGAAATTCTTGACTCCATTTCAAGAAAAAACAAAATTTTTACTTCTTTGGATCTTACCCAAGGTTACCACCAAGTGAAAATAGCCGAAAAAGATGTTCATAAAACTGCATTTTCTACAGCCGAATGTGGTTCAAATGAATACTTAAGAGTACCTTTTGGACTTAAGACAAGTTCAAGCGCACTATGTAGACCCTTATTGCCTCTATTAAGAGGATTAAAGAATATCATATCATTCATTTTGTTGATGATATCATATGCGTGGGAGAAAACGCTGAACAACACTTAGCAACATTAGCTAATGTGTTCGAGAAATTCAGACAGGGCAATTTAAAATGCCGGCCTGAAAAAGTAAATTTATTTCAACCTAAAATTAAATTTTTAGGAGTAGTAGTAACGCAAGGAGAGATATCCCAAGACCCATATAAAATGAAATGTGTTGAAAACCTCAAACCCCCAAGAACTGTGAAAGAATGAAGAGGAATTTTAGGTCTTACTGGCTACTCTAGAAAATTCGTGCGTAATTACGCCCAAATTGCGAAACCACTCACGGAGTTAACTAAAGGGAACTCCCGAAATGTTACCTGGTCCCAGGAAGCTCAAACTTCCCTAGACCGTCTCAAAAAGGCACTCATTTCTGAACCAATATTATCGCTGCCTGATTTCGAAAACGGACAATTTTTTGTCACAACCGATGCTAGTTCAAAGGGCATTGGCGCTATTCTTTCACAAATAATCCCGGTACAAAACCCTAATCCTCTAGAAAGAACGCCTAAACAAAAAAAAATTGAAAAAGTTATATGCTATTCGAGTAGAACTTTATCAAAAAGCGAAAGTAGTTATTCCGCCACAAACTTAGAATTATTATCTATAATCCACCACTTGGACAAATTTAGACACTATCTAATTGGTAGAAAATTTATACTACGATCAGACCATAAAAGCTTGCAGTACCTGCGCACATTTAAAAACCCCACGGGAATTCTAGCTAGATGGATTATGAAAATCCAAGGCCTAGATTACGAATTTGAACATTTAAAAGGTAAAAAAAATGCAGCTTGTGACTTTTTGAGTAGATTCCCAGAAAATATGCCGTCGGAAACTGAGGAAAATGAAGTTAACGCTATCAATGCTAAGAGCAGACATAAATGTAAGAAAAACAAAGACAAAGACACAGTAAACGGGAATAAGGATAGCTATTATGCCTTGTCTTTAGAAAATATAAAAAGAAATCTAAACAACGGCGAAATGTGTGTAGCACTTATTAATTATTTTGTGAATGAAGATGCGTTGCCAGATAAATTCAAAACTCTTAGAAAAGAGATAGGTAATTTTTTCTGTGACCTTGATGAAGAAATACTATAGAGAATCGTGAACGCTGAGGCAAATAGAAACCAAACATCAATAATACCTGGATTACCCCAAAACTTAATAACACCTGCATTCGAATATTTTCATTCAGATATAGGTGGATACTTAGGAGTAACGAAAACTTTCTATAAATTAAAACAATATATTTACGCACTTTTCTCAGTAACAAAACTCAAGAAATTTTCAAATACACACAGAGGGTTTAACTAAAGAAAAAAACCCCAAGCCTATTCTAATTCCCCTATTCTTCTGTTCCCAGTTGCAAGAGTCCCTGTTAACGTGTTAACAATTGTCCGATATTGCATCAGCAGAAGCTTGCATGTTTTCAACACAGGCCATACTTGTGTCCTTTCAGTTATAAGTCACTTTTCCGGATTTACTATTGCTAAAGCATTAAAAAATCAAGGCGGTTAACCCACAAGTAAGGCGTTGGCAAAATTATTTTTAAAATTTGGCATCCCAAATAAGGTTTTAAGTGACAACGGAAGCAATTTTTTTTCAAAAGTAACAAAAGATTTAATGAGTTTTCTTAACATATATAAATTGTTTACATCCCCATATAACCCACAAGCTAATGGTAAAATAGAAAATAGTCATAAAATATTTTCGAATGTATAAAGTATTTATACAAAAGACACCAGGAACGATTGGGATCAATTCTTACCTTATTTAACCAACATAATCAACACTGCTTATTCAGAAACAACCAAAGACAACCCTTTTTATTTAATTTTTGGTTGTGATTTTAAAATCGCCTATGATGAGATTATTGAATCCCGGCAATATTACAAGCACTTGGAGGATTACAAACAAGAATTCATAAATATGATGAGGAAAACTTATAAAATAGTTAGGCAAGAGTTGGAAAAATGTAAAATAAACCAAGAGTTAAGAAACCAACCCAAAGTCAAGGGGAGCATAGATTTTAAGATAGGAGATTGCGTCTACCTAAAGAACGAGGCAAAGACGGAAGGCAAAAACTTTCCGATAAATATTCTGCACCGCACAGAATAGTCAAAAAGTACGATAACGATTATACTTTTAAAATGGAGAACCCGGATAGTGGAAGAACTTACAAGGTGCATATTATCCGAATAAAAAGAGCCAAATTTCCAGAAAGATGGGTATCACGTCCCTCGTCTACTGATTCGTCAGATGCAGAAAATGAGCCCCCTAAATCAAGATTGGCAGAGCTAAAACCCTTTAATTTTAAACAAGATTATTTTGAAAATGAGAGTGATGAGGAAAACTTTGAAGAATTTTTAGCTATGAAAAATCTAGTTATTCCCAAGAGAAAAACCCTAATACCAGATAGAGTAAAAACGCCAAAAGATCCAAAAATTTCATCATCAGAGAGCGCAAGAGCATTAGATTATACGATATCTCCGAAAATCCCAATTTTTACCCTGATAGAATTTCGACCCCTTGTCCCCCCAAAAGATTTCCAGACGATATGGCTTCCCCTGCAACACCAATAGAGAGACCCCTGTCATTACAGGAGGAATTAAACAGAGAGGTAGAAACTCCAGGTATTACTGTAAAGAAAACTTCTCCCAAAGATTCAACTAAAACAAATCTGCGAGAAGCTATGGATTTAACAAATTTCCCAATGAAGACGAGTCAAAGTATATTGCCTAGGAATAAAACTCCCGAGGATGACCGGCAAGGACAATATCATGATATAACTGTGTCCAAGGTCAAGCCTAATCAATGGACTTCATGGAGGGAAACACTAGTGCAAAGAATGCCCCATCCCCCTGAAGACATGGTATTTAAACAGTTGAGGAACCCCGCAAAAACTTTAGATTCCTCTCAAAGCTCTCAAGAATTCTTCAAATCTCCCGAGTTGAAAACTCAAAGCGAGGACTTCCAGAGGAGTAGAAATTTACGAAGGAAGGGGAGGTGATACCTCAAAAATGCGAGGTGCAACTTCTAAAAATTATAATACAGAATCATTGGAAACCAGTTCTGAAGAGTCCGGCTGCGAATCAGACCATATAGTAGTTAAAGAAATAGGGAAATCAAAACCGACTTCAGCAGCCGCACACGCGAAAGAAACAAAATTAAAAGGGCAAGAATTTTTGAAAAAACAATACCAAAATTTTGATCTTTTTTCGCTAGCAGAACCGAAAAGGAAAAAACCGCAAGAAACACAAGAAAAATTAACGACACAATCAGGTAGAAAGGTTAAAAAACCCGATAGATGGAATTACCCTTAGTCAGTACAGGACTAAAAGACTTTAATGGATAGGCGTCATAAAGGAATAATAATTTAAAAAAAAACTTTTAGCTCATAAGTAAAAATTATACAATTATAAAAACTGCTGTAGAAAAATTTCGTTCAACATATATCATGGCTTCGCATGAATCAAAACCGTCTTATACTGTCTTTTCAACATATATCAATTCCCGAAAACAAATTCTAATTAAAAAGTAACATTGCATATAATTAATTCGAATAATTTCCTTTAATAAAAAAAGTCTACCCGTACCATTCCAGTACGATGTATCCAGTCCAACTGAAAGAAGCCGTGATAGAAAGTACTAAGCGAGAAATATTCATACACCTTAGAAATGATCCTTGGCTATTTTCTGTACCAAGAGAAACTGTTGGAACTTCGTCTTGTTACAATAATACGGAAAGAATAGACCCAAGTTACAAAACAGAATTACTGTTACAAAACGTGGGTACGATAACCATAAAGCAAGGATGTCGACTTGTAACTAAAGAGTCAACTGTTCGAACGCCGTTAATTACCACGAGCACAAAGATAATAAGTCCCAAAATAATCAACTTCAAGGTAATTAACCTGTCGTACACTATTCCCAATATAGGAAGTGAGGAAATGAAAGCCTCGTTATGGTCCAAAATAGAAAAAAATAAAGGGACATTAAGGCTTACAAAAATAAGAGAAGCATTAGATTCCCAGATCCCCCTATTTACAAATGAAGACCAGATATTAACGTATGTGGATAATAGATACAGATTATTCTCAACCAATTTTTGGTGGAACATACTACTGACCGTATGTTTCAAATTCGCGACTTTCCTGGGCATGAAAACCTTACTGACTTTTAATTATGAAAAACTCCTGAGACCATAAAATCGAAAACTAGGAGAGGAACGCTGAGAACTGGCCAATATGTAGAGGCTAAACCTGGAACGTCATAAAAACATCTAAGCAAACAAAAAAAAAATACAATAGAAAACGAGTGGATATAGAGGTCTCCACTCGTCCTTGCTATGTCTATTTCCCTCATTGTAAGTGTCGTTTACGTAAAACCGTGTGGTTATGACGCTGCAACCTGCGTTTCTTAAACAGCACGGACGTGCCTGAACAATGAATACATGAAATATGTTGTAAACAAAGACCTCAAATTTAACAATGTAGAGTAACTTATGTTTAAAGGATTTATTTAAATCTAAGGGAGAATCAAAAAAGTATTGAAGAATTAAATAAGCCTTGTATCGTTGGTTCCTTTCTCAAAACAAATTTGAAGACATCTCTATTTTAGATTTCCCAATGGGAAGTATATGCATATGAAACCAACATGATAATAATGTCGTTTTGTTAAAACCAATTTTTATGTAGTAATATCAGTGTATATTTTTATATTGTCTTTTAGGGTAATCTTCACCCTAAAATGCACCTAATCGTATTGTTTATTATATATTATGACTATTTGTTTTAAAGAACGTTTGATTCTGCCTCGTTATTCTTATTACTGGAAGTTGATTGACATATTAGAGATCAATCATTACAATGAATAGTCCAGTGCAGATACAACCTAGTAACATCTATTTTCATCATACCTCAACCAACGAAGAGTACTAGCCATAGACCCCAGGCTATTTTTATCCCAGCTTCGTTTACGAAAATAGTAGTTACCTTTGATCGCTGTTTCCTCGACCACGAACCATATAACGTATCAGGTAATACTATATTTGAATCTCGGTATCCAGTACATTATCGAACTATATAATGACATAAATCCTGAGAAACCCATCGATCAGTACAAGATATAAGTATCTAAATATCACCCTTGATAATCCTTATGGACCCATGTAACATAGGACTGTATAGTTATGATATTTGATGATCCCAAAAATTATTTATATGACGCGCATTCAAGCGTCAAATCCTTTCGACCATCTCTCGGAATTCATCCTATCCCCTCTATGTGAAAAGTTCATATCTCCGTTGTCCCATAAATGTTACTAGAAAATTTCTGAAAAATGGACCTGGAAACCAACAATTGAATTACAGAAACCAAAATTAACCCCAGTGATTAACCCCTTAGTGACAATATACTCCTTTCGCAAGCTAAGGCCAATATGTCGAAGGAGTCACTAAAGTTTGATGTCGACCCATTCCAAATCCAAACTTCAATTCCCCTGTGATTAACTAAGGAATCACCACAAAGGTTAATAGACGCAAGCCATGCACTAACAATTTTATAAGAGAACTGTGATCCCTAAGTGCACGAATGAACAATTTTATACGAGAAATACATTCTCAATGTGCTTTAAAATACCCCAAAAATGATATGCTGAGAGGAAAATGAACGCAATCCCAGTGTTCAACCCCTTAATGATAAGGCACCCTATGAACTATCAAAAAACAGGTGAGAATGAACTCTGATAGCATATTCCCACACATGTAGTTGGAAGTATCATTTCCCATTTGACAATTAGAGAAAGCTTGTCGTGTGAACACAATCATGCTCGAACTGTTCCATGAAGAAACTATATTGTAAGTGCTTTAAAAATTTTGCCAAGACGAAAAGAGTAAAGGACCATAATTTACAACAGAAGGATTGAATACGCTAAAGAGAAACGAAGGTGATGAAACAGGTGTAAATTTACATACGTTACATCTTAATAACTTCGAAAACTCAAAAATTCCAATATCCTATCAGTAATGTTTCGTAGCAAACATCCCCAGTGAAAGTGTTCTAATGTTACCAGTGAACATGGTGAACCCAATACTGTGTATTTTAAATCGTTCTTGTATTTAGTGTTAGATGTTCAGATAGAGTTAGGTGTAGCGTTGTCGAACTATTTATTTAATGTAGCGTAGATAGGAAGCAGTGTGCCCTATAGGCAGCAAAATAAAAAAAAAACTTGTAAAAGGGAAATTCTCAAAAAAAATCTTATGTAAAGGTAGAATAGCCCCAACCCTGCTGAAAATGTAAAAGTAATCAGTGTTAGATGTAGAAAAAAAAATCTTTTGTATAGTAGCTAGGCTAGAACCATAAATAATCTTAGTCCGGTAGATGAATTTTAGATAAGGATGTATAATAAAATAAGAAAAGTAATAGAGAAAATTTTTAGCACTCCTGATTAAGCTTATATAAAAGTATAAAATAATACAATGTCAATTAAAATTACGTAGGACAAATAGTAAATAAATCTGGAATATTTCAAAATCCCGAGGGCAAGCAAGTCCTAATGAAGGAACGTCATTAAATAATGGGAAGGGTAATATGTACCGTGATTAAAATGTGATATATTTAAAATACAAAAAAAAATAAAATCTTTTTCTTTCTAAAGATAATTCCGACTCCCTCTAATTAAGTTAAAATCTAGTTTCAAAAAAAAGAAAAGTACTGAATCAGCAAAAAGAGAAATTGCATTTTAGCCTTAGCCAAAGAACGACGCTATTCAGTTTTGAATTTCGCTAAGATAGTGGGTAAAAAAAGAGATGCTAGACAGATTTTTTCTCAGGAAGTTAAAGTTATAACGATTAATCATCAGATACATTTCAAACAAATTATGGGACGAACAATGCGCATAATGAAGTGAGTTTGCTAACATCATTACAAAAAAACGGCCCCCTCCACAGGACTTGGGCCAATTGTCAGTCAGCTCTTAGAGCGCAGGACAAAAGCTATGTTTTATAGTGTTTAAAAGTGCTTTTTGAGAGGATTATTATGATCAGAAGTATTTCGATGTTCAGGCATTGCAATTCAGTCATTATTGTTATCTCATTGTTATCTAATGGTGAAAGAAGACAAAATATAAGCAAATATTTCGAAAAGGACCTCCGCCAAGTCGTAGGTCCTTGGCGGAGGTCCTTGTCGAAATATTTGCTTATATTTTGTCTTCTTCATGGTTTGCTACTGGCTGACAAAATCCTCGTTTTTTCACCCTTTTTGATTTTATTTTTCATTTTGTTAGTTTTTTTCCTCTCTAAGTTTCATTTCTAATTTTTTAAGGTGTTATTGAGGTATTTCCGACAGCCCTTAACGAAAATACAGCATTTCCTTGAGTTCAAGTTAGATTTTCATCCCTCCCCCTTCCACGGTAAAATTCATTAACACCTCCACCTTAACTTTTAAGCTGAAGAACATGATACTCCAATCAATTAACATACCAGCGACATAAGTGACTGCCCACCTGACATCACATCATCACCTCAAAGACATTTTTAAGACATTTCTTGTTAAAAATTATGCTTCAATTCGGTGATTCAGGTTTTCACAAGCAAAAATTATCATAATAGCTTCCAAAACACCCCAAACCACTATGACATTACAAAGCTCCCCCTACATCAAATACGTGCCCCCCCCCCTCATCAACCCCCCCCCGGTCCCCGGGACATTTTCAACTTTTCCCAGAGAAAATAAACTCATGAATTTAAATTAAACACTGTTTTACTTGAACAGCGGAACTCAGCATTTCGTTGTCAGAACGTGATACTCCTAGCAATTCACGCCATAATGCAACACTATTACTGCTGTGCGGCATCCCTCTGACATCGCCCCATAAGCCCCCAAGACATTTTTTACGACATTCCTTGTTAAAAATTATACTTCAACCCAGTGATTCAAGTTTTTCGTGAGCCTGGACTTCCATAAAAACCTCCGAAACACTCCACACAACCGTGGTATTACAAACCTACCCCTCCATCACCCTCCCCCTCCTATGACATTTTCAATCTTTTCCCAGAGAAGATAAGCTCATGAATCTAAATTAAACACTGTCTTACTTGAACAGCAAAACTCAGCATTGCATTGCTAGAGAGTGATACTCCAAGCAATTCACGCCACAATGCCACACTATTACTGCTCTTTGACCCTTCTCCGACACCGCCCCATCACCCCCAAGACATTTTTCAGACATTAATTGTTAAAAATATACTAAAAAGTTGTCTCAAACCATACTTATCATAATATCCTCAAAAAAACTTATAACCACCGTGGCATTACACAGCTCCCTCTACATCATCCACGTGGCAACAACCCAGGCAGGCTTCCCGGAATTCTGCTATTATTTTATACATGAGTAATCAGAGTGTGGACATAATCTTATTTCAGATGGTGAGATTACCAAGACCCACCCCTCCGGACTCTAATGACGTCAAACAACATACCCCGTTTTAACGGTCAGGTGTAACAAGGATGAAGCAGTTTTATGGAGCCTTGCAACGGTATCCTTGGGATTTCCCGCTTGTAACTCGACAACAGCACACATCTTGCGCAATCAGGGTTCAAATATCTTATGTATTGACGGTGCACATCTCATGTAATGTTAATGCACGCATCACTGTCACGTAATACATTTTTGGTATTTCGTTTTTTAGCCAGAATGATGCAAAGCGATTTCTTTCTAATTCTTTTTTTTTCTATAGTTCTTTGTCCTCACTGGGACTTGAAAGGTCAATTTCCTTCCTATGGGATAACGCTCCAACAGTCAAGACTAAACTGTTATTCCCGGTATTTTGTTCTACTCATTACATTCTAAAACTAACCTGTTGCGCGACACCTGCGATATCCTCATTTTTCCCACGTGCAAAAAAAAAGAAAAAAGACAAAAAAACACGACAAACAAAAATAAATCGTGAAAAAGCTTATTAAAAATAAGGTATAAGCAAAAAGAACCATGCATTAAAGAAAAACACATCCTAGCAATCTTTTTCAGACGGGCAAGAATGATATTAGAGATAAATATTCATACCTTATTAACAGCTATTAACAAAATGCCCCCATTTTCATTCTGCCAAGACTTTGAATGTTTCACACCATCGTGACAACTTACGACCCCCCCCCCCCTCCACCCTCCTAGCAATCATTTCGAGAGTGCTGGCTTGATATTAGATGCAAATGTTTACGAATTATTGAGATATTTCCAAGAGCCCTTTACGAAAATACATCATTTTTTTAGTGCCTTTTAGATTTTCAGCCTCCCCCCTCCACGGTAAAAATTCCTTAACGCATCCATCTTAACTTTTAAACTATAGAACCCGTTAAAGCAATTCACACCACAATGCCTTACTATTACTGCTCTGTGGCACCCTCTGAGTCAAAGATAAGAAAATGTCTCCTAGAAGCAACAATTTTCTGTTAATGCTAACAAATTTCTGCTAGAAGTAGAAATTTTTTCTTATCCTTAACAAATTTTTTCTTGGAAGTAACTAGTTTTTCCTTAACTCTAACAAAGTTTTACTTAATACTAGCACATTTTTTCTTAGAAGTAACAACGTTTTTCTTAATACTAACAAAGTTTTACTTAATAGAATAAAATTTCTTTGGGAAGCAACAGGTTTTATAGTAACACATTTTTTAGTAACACATTTTATAGTAACACATTTTTTCTAATAGCAGCAAGTTTGACAAATGAAACTCAGAGAGGAAAGAAAATAACAAAATGAAAAATAAAACCAAAGAAGGTGAAAAAACAAGGATTTTGTCAGCAAGTGGAAAACCATGAAGAAGAAGAAATAAGCAAATATTTCGACAAGGACTTCCACTAAGTCGTCCTCAGTGCCAAACAAAAAAGAAAAATAAAAAAAGGAAAATCTAACCTTTTGAAGTTTACCTGACAAATACAGAACAGACACTAAATAAAAACCAGGCAGGAATCAATGAAAAAGAATTTACCAAGATGATTGAGCAAGGATCTTTTGCCTTGCAATAGTTTTAGCTGGTCTACAGTTTCGGTTTTCATTAGATATGCAAATAGGTTCCTTTAAGTTATACCGGGTGAAAGCACTGATTGAGTCCTTCAAAATTAAACTGTCGTAAATTGGGCTTAATGAAATATCTCCAGTATCTCTATTTATTGCTAAATTTTGGTTCAGGTATTTGTTTTATCTCAATTACATATTTAAAAGTTTGTGGTAGGCCACTTAAAGTTGATATTAAGGTTGCCTCGTCAAAAAGAACCAGATGGGTCGGATTTATGAAAATATGCGAAGCCAATGCCAAATCAAAGTTGTCACTGTTATTTTTTAATCTCAGGGACTTATCTATTGAAATTTTGTGCTCATGCAAACGTTCACTTAGTTGTTGATGGGTCCCACTGATGTAAAATTTCCCACATGAACATGGGATTCTGTAGACACCACTACCCAGTACAGGATCAGTTTTATCCTTTCCTGAGCTGAAAAAGTGTTCAACTTTTTGTTCGGTTTTGAAAGAAACGGAGAGATTATGTTTTTTTTAAAATTTTAAGTTTATCGCCAAGTTTTGGGATGTATGGTAAAGCGATGAAAGTTTTTTTTCTCAATTGCCGGGGTAACTGAACCTTATTTTGTTGTTTTATCTTTTTTAATCGTCTATCTATGATATTTTCAATAAGTTTTATTGGGTAACCATTGCAGAAAAGAATACCCTTGACATAGTTTAATTCAGATTTTATATGATTACGGGAACAAATTTTTAAAACTCTGTCGACTAAAGAGATTATTACCCCTCTTTTCACAGAAGGAGGGTGATGGGAAGAGAAATGTAGATATCGATCATTATGAGTCGGCTTTCTATATATAGAAAATTCAAGGCTAGGAGTAGTTTTATAATCAAAACATCCAAGAAGGGTAGCTTACTCGAATCTTCGAGTTCCGTTGTGAACTGGAGATTTGAATCAAAGGCGTTCAAATGTGCCAAAAAATCTCTTAGAGAGTCTTGTCCATGTTCCCAAACAGAAAGGATATCATCAACGAAACGAAACCAGATAGAGTGTTTTAAGTGGAAACTATTCAAAGCAGACTGTTCTATGAAATCCATGTAAAAATTTACCAAACAAGGAGACAAGACAGTGCCCATGGATAGAGCCATTATTTGAAGGAAAAATTTTTTTCGGAATTTAAAATACGAGGAGAACTTGTTGCAAACACGAACAAGGGTCATTATTGTATTAATTTCCAAAGTTTTGTAATCCGACTAAGCTGAATTTTCCTCTAATTTTCTTTGTAAGGCCTGCTCACATTTATGGACATCGCATGAAGTGTACATAGAAACTGCATCAAAACTATATAAGATAGTTTTTTCTGTTGTACTTTGATTTTTTAACTTCTCAACAAGATCTATGGAGTTTTTTATATAGGATTTCTGTGTGCTTAAAAGAGACTTTAAAATGGTGGCTAAAAACTTTCCTACACCTGTAGCTGGAGAGCTATACAACATGCTACAATAGGACGTAACGGGATATCTTTCTTATGGACCATAAAACTTTGGGGCTGAACAACCTTTGGGGTAAAATTTCCTGTACATTTGAGGGGTAATTAGTCTAGTATCTTTTAAAATTCCTAGTTCTTTTCTCAACTGCTGTGTGTATTTGTCCGTGGGATCAATTTTCATTTCTTTGTAAATATTTTTATCCATTTAAAGGGTGTTAACTTTTAATTCATAATCTGCAGAATTCATAATTACAACTGTGTTTCCCTTGTCCGCTCTCGTAATCACTGTGTTTTTGTCTTTTTTTAAGTTTCGGAGTATTTGAATTTCTTCCTTTGATTGAGTTGAAAGTGACAAAGATGGCCTATAATCAAGAATACTCTTTACAATTTCACCTCTGAATAGGTCTTGATTTTCGACTTCACCATGAGAGCTAAAAAAAGCAGGCTCCATGCCCGTAATAATTTCTGATGTATTTACGTGTGTTTCAGCCATTGCAAACTTTGGTCCTATTGAAAGAATACTTAGCTCCTTGGATGTAAAAACCTTAGAGGAGAGATTTTCCAAAGCAGGGCCAGGACAAAATCTAGGAAGGAAAATCCGTGTTTGTTGAAACTGTTGAAATTCAAGTTTTGAGAATTTTTCCGATAAACGAGTTTTTGCTAAATGGAATATGTGTCTGAAAAGCCTTAGACCTATGTGTCTAAGAATGTATTTAGTAGCAAGTTTTCCGTCAAAGAAACAAATTTTTCGGAGAAGTAAATTTTTTCGGTTCACGCTAACACATTTTCCGTTAGAAGTAGTAAGCCTTTTCTTATCACTAGCAAATTTTCTTTCTTAGAAGTAACAAGTTTCTCCTAATACAAACAAAGTTCTACTTAATACTAACAAATTTTATCTTAGAAGTAACAGATTTTCCCTTAATACTAAAAAAGTTTTACTTAATACTATCAAATTTCTCTTGGAATAAACAGTTTTTCTTAGTAAGTTAATAAATAATAAATATATCTTTAATAAGATATATCTAAATATATCTTTATAATAAGAATAATATATATATCTTAGCAGTAACAATTTTCTGTTTACGCTAAAAAGTTCTCTATTGGACTAAGAATTTGCTTCTAAGCAGTAACAAGTTTTTTCCTTAATACTAACACATTTTTAATTAATACTAAAAAAAATTCTTAGAAGTAACAACTTTTTCCTTAATACTAACAAAATTTCACTTAATACTATCAAAGTTATTTTAGAAGGAACAGGTTTATCTTAATAATAAGATATTCTTACAATAGCAACAAGTTTTCCGGCAAGGCTAACTAATTTCTCTTAGAAGTAACAATTTTCTATTTACGCTAACAAGTTTTCTGTTAGAAGTAGAAATTTTTTTTAACACTAATGAATTTTTTTCTTAGAATTAACAACTTTTTCTTTCCTTAATACTAACAAAGTTTTACTTAATACTAAAAATTTTTTTCTTAGAAGTAACAACTTTTTTCGTTAATACTAACAAACTTTTACTTAATACTATCAAGTTTCTCTAGGAAGTAACATGTTTTTTCAATAGTAAGAATATTTTCACAGAGCAAAATGTATTCCATCAAAGATAACAAATTTCTTTTATAAGTAGAAATTTTCTGTTTACGCTAAAACGTTCTCTGGTAGGAGTAGCAAGTTTTTCTTGACACTAACATATTGTTTCTTTAATAAATTAAGTAATTAAATTTTCTTAATTTCTTTTCTTAATACTAGCAAATTTTGCTTAGAAGTAACAGCTTTTTTCCTTAATACTATTGAAGTTTTACTTAAATCTATAAATTTCTCTTGGAAGTAACAGGTTTTTTCTTAAAAGTAAGAAATTTTTCTGATAGCAGCAATTTTTCCGTCAAAGATAACAATTTTCTCTTAAAAGTAACAATTTCAAGTATACGCTAACAAGTTTTTTGTTAGAAGTAGCAAGTTTTTCATAACACCAACCAACGTTTTCTTAGAATTAACAAATTTTTTCCTCATACTAACAATTTTTTACTTAATACTAACAAATTTATTCTTAGAAGTAACAACTTTTTACTTAATACTAACAAAGTTTTACTTAATAGAATCAAATTTCTCTTGGAAGTAACAGCTTTTTCGTAGCAGTAAGAATTTTTTCTAATAGCGGCAAAATTTCCATCAAAGATAGCAAATTTCTCTTAGAAGTAAAATTTGTCTTTACGCTAACAAGTTTTCAGTAAGAACTAGTGATTTTTTCTTAACACTAACAATTTTTTTCTTAGAAGTAACACTGTTTTCCCTAATACTAACAAAGTTTTACTTAATACTAACAATTTTTTTTGAAGTAAGAACACTTTACTCAATAATAACAAATGTTTACTTAATACTATCAAATTTCTCTGGGAAGTAACAGATTTTCTCAATAGTCAGAAATTCTTTCTAATATCAACAAGTTTTCCTTTAAAGGTAACAAATTTCTCTTAGAAGTAACAATTTCCTGCTTTTGCTGGCATGTTTTCTATTAGAAATAGGAAGTTTTTCCTAACAGAAACCAATTTTCTTTTCGAAATAATAACTTTTTCCTTAGTACTAACAAAATTTTACTTATTACTATCTCATTTCTCTTGGAAGTAACAGGTTTTTTCTTAATAGTAAAAAAGTTTTTCTAATAACAGCAAGATTTCCGTCAAAGATAAGAAATTTCACTTAGAAGTAACAATCATCTGTTTATGCTAACAAGTTTTATGTTCAAAGTAGTAAGTTTTTCTTAACACTAACAAAGTTTTACTTCGAAGTAACAACTTTTTATTTAATATTAACAAACTTGTACTTAATATTATCAAATTTTTTCTGGAAGTAACAGGTTTTTTCTTAATGGAAAGAATTTTTTTCTAGCAGCAGCAAGTTTCCCTCCAAATATAAGAAATTTCTCTTAGAAGTAAAAATTATCTGTTTATACTAACAAGTTTTCTGTTAGAAGTAGCAGCTTTTTCTTAACACTAACAAATTTTCTCGTCGAAGTAAAAACTTTTCCTTAATACTAACAAATTTTTACTTAATATTATCAAATTTCCCCTGGAAGTAACCGGTTTTTTTCCAATAGTAAGAAATTTATTCTAATAGCAGCAAGTTTTCCGTCAGAGATAACACATTTTTCCTAGAAACAACAATTTTTCTGTTTAAACTAACAAATTTTTACTTCGAAGTAACGACTTTTTCTTTAACACTAACAGGCTTGTACTTAATATTATCATATTTTTCCTGGAAGTAACAGGTTTTTTCTTAATAGAAATAAATTTTTCTAACAGCAGCAAGTTTCCTCCAAATATAAGAAATTTCTATTAGAAGTCAAAAATTATCTGTTTATACTAACAAGTTTTCTGTTAGAAGCAGCAACTTTTTCTTAACACTAACAAATTTTCTCGTCGAAGTAAATACTTTTCCTTAATACTAAAAAACTTTTACTTCATTTTATCAAATTTCTCCTGGAAGTATCTGGTTTTTCCTAATAGTAAGAAATTTATTCTAATAGCAGTAAGTTTCCGTCAGAGATAACAAATTTCTCTTAGAAACAACAATTTTCTGTTTAAACTAATAAGTTTTCTGTTAGAAGCAGCAAGTTCTTTTTAACACTAACATATTCTCTCCTCGAAGTGACTACTTTTTCCTTAATACTAACAAAGTTTTACTTAAGACTATCAAATTTCTCAAGGACGTAACAGGTTTTTTCTTAATAGTAAGAAACTTTTTTTAAATAGTAACAAATTCTCCGCCACAGATAAGAAGTTTCTCTTCAAAGT
This sequence comes from Artemia sp. Qi Xiang Cuo, assembly GCF_049724085.1. Taxonomy (NCBI): domain Eukaryota; kingdom Metazoa; phylum Arthropoda; class Branchiopoda; order Anostraca; family Artemiidae; genus Artemia; species Artemia sp. Qi Xiang Cuo. Next base: position 31,476,084 of record NC_142800.1, on the reverse strand, counting down.
AACACTTTTCTGTTTACTCTAACAGGTTATCTGTTAGAAAACTTGTTAACTGCATTAAGTTAACTACTTTTAGTTAACTAGAGGAAAATGTTGTTACTTGTAAGAAAAAAATTTGTTAGAACTAGGTAAAACTTTGTTAGTATTAGAGAAAAACTTGTTCTTTCTAGAAAAAAATGTGTTAGTGTTAAGAATAAACTTGTTTATTTTTGCTGAGCATAAACAAAAAATCGTTACTTCTAAGAGAAATTTGTTATCTTTGATGAAAAACTTGCTGCTATTAGAAAAAAATTTATTACTGTTAAAAAAAGCTTGTTACTTCCAAGAGAAATTGGATTGTATTAGGTAAAACTTTGTTAATATTAAGAAAATAGTTGTTACTTCTAAGAAATAATTTGTAGTATTAAGTAAAACTTTGTTAGTATTGAGAAAAAAGTAGTTACTTCTACTAAAAAATTAGTTAGTATTAAGTAAAACTTTATTGGTATTAAGGAAAAAAACTTGTTACTTCTAAGAAAAAAAATTGACAGTGTTAAGAAAAACTTGCTACTTCTAACAGAAAACATGTTAGCGTAAACAGAAAATTGTTACTTCTAAGAGAAATGTGTTATCTTTGACGGAAACTTCCTGCTCTTAGAAAAATTCCTTACTATTAAGAAAAACGTGTTACTTCCAAGAGAAAATTGATAGTATTAAGTAAAACTTTGTAAGTGTTAAGGAAAAAGGTGCTACTTCTAAGAAAGTAACAGTTTCTGTTAGCAGAAAGTTTTTTTTTAAGAAAAAACGTGCTACTTCTAACAGAAAACTTGTTATCGTAAACAGACAATTGTTACTTCTAAGAGGAATTTGTTATCTTTGACGAAAAAATTATTGCTATTAGAAAAAATTCTTACTATTAAGAAAAATCTGTTACTTCCAAGAGAAATTTGATAATATTAAGTAAAAGTACTTTAGTATTAAGGAAAAAGTTTTTACTTTTAAGAAAAAAATTTGTTAGTAATAACTAAAACTGTGTTATTATTAAAGAAAAAACTAGTTTTATCCAAGAAACCATTTGTTAGTGTTAAGAAAAACTTGCTACTTCTAGCAGAAAACTTGTTAGCATTAACAGAAAAGTGTTACTTCTAGGAGAAAATTTTTTATCTACGAGTCAGAGGGTGCCAGAGAGCAGCATTAGTGGGGCACTGTGGCGTGAATTGCATGGAGTAACGCGTTCTATAGCTTAAAAGTTAAGATGGAGGCGTTAAAGAATTTTTACCGCGGAGGGGGGAGCTGAAAATATAACCTGCACTCAAAAAATTATGTATTTTCGTTAATGGCTCTCGGAAATATCTCAATAGTGCCTAAAAGTTTGTATCTAATATCAAGCCTGCCCTCTGGAAATGATTTCTAAGACGGTGGAGGGGGGTAGTAAACTGTCACGGTGGTGTGAAATATTCATATTCTTGGCTCGATGAAAACCGGGGAATTTTCGTTAATAACTGTTAATAGGGCATAAAAATTTATTCCTAATATCAATCTTGCCCGTCTGAAAGTGATTGCTAGAATGCGTTTTTCTTTGATGCATGGTTATTTTTGCTTATACTTTATTCTTTATAAGGTTTTGCACGTTTTATTTTTTGTTTTTCAAGTTTTTTAAGTCTTTTTTCTATGTTTTAATATTTTTGTAAATTTGTTTTATTTAACAAAACTTTTATTTACAATAACCCTAATCCTTTAGACTTACTGTTTGGGATTCGTCTCTAATACCTATGTGTTTACATAAATTTAGCATGAATTTCCCCTTATTACTCAAAATATCTTGAGAGAAATCATCAATGTTACGTTGCATCACTTCCTAAAAAGCATTAGTTAATGAAGAGGTGTAATTTCTGGAAATAGATATTTTCCGACTGCGTGCGAAATTTTGGTTGTAAACATGACATTCTAGCGTATGCAAAAACGGGCAATGTACCGTGAATTGCTTGGAGCACCACGTTCTGACAATGAAATTCTGAGTTCCACTGTTCAAGTAAAACCAGTGTTTAGTTTAGATTCATGAGATTATTTTTTCAGTGAGAAGGTTGAAAATTTCCTTTGGGGGTGATGAGGGAGGATGCCGTATGGATGAAAGAGGCGGAGGTTTGTCATGCCATGGTGGTTTGGAGTGTTTTGGAAGTTATTATGATAAGCTTGGCTTGCAAAAACTCTAATCACCCAATTTAAGCATAACAATAAGCTAAGTCCCTTAGATATATTTTTTAGGACAACCAAGGTTTTTGCACTATCTAAGCATCCCTTCTGTTTTTTTATTTCTGAAAAATAAATTAAGAATAATAAACTATATTATTTGGCATCACTTCCTAAAAAGAATTACTAAATGAAGAGGTGTAATTTCTGGAAATAGATGTTTTCCGACTGCGTGACAAATTTTGGCTGTAAACACGCTGTTCTAGCGTGTGTGGAAAATGGAGAATTCTCAGGTGTCTAACAATAGATTAATTTCAGAATGTAGTTCTCGATGCAAAACACTGGGAATAGCTGTTTAGTCCTGATGGTTGGAGTGTTGTCCCATTGGAAGAAAATTGATTTTTCAAGTCCTAGCGAGGTCGAAAACTATAAGAAAAATACGTTGAACGTTTCGCAGAAAAAAATAAATGCCAAAAAAGTTTTATGTGACAGTGGTGTGCGCACTGCTATTAGGTAATATGTGCACCGTCATTACGCTAGATGTGCTGACCTTACATAAAATGTTCGCCGTCATTAAGCTGAAAGAAAGAAAAAAAGCACTTTGAACGTATCGGCAAAAAATTAAATTGCAGAAAAAGGTATCGTGTGACAATGATGTGTGCCCTGTCATTACGTAAAACGAGTGCTGCCATTATGTAAGGTATGTGCCGTGGTTAAATTACAAGCGTGGATTCACCATGGGTCCTGACGCGAGGCTGCATAGAAAAGCGTCATCTATATTATATCTGACCGTATAAAACGGGATAAGTTGTGTGACGTCCTTAGAGTCCAGAGGGGTCTAACGTAGGAATCTCATCATCTCAAATAAGATTGCGTCAAGGATATTACACTTGGAAACAGGGACCGCATTGCACAGGTGCGAGGGACTCCATTTATTGCTACTTGTGCATTATAGCGACAACACTGTGATTAATCATGTAAAAAAACACTGAAACAAAATTGGAACACATGGGGAGTGTCATGGAAATATCATGTTAATTTCCCTATCTGACCCGTAGAAATTCCATGTTAATTTCCCGCTCTGACCTGTAGAAATCCCATGTTAATTTTCCTATTTGACTTCCAGAAATCCCATGTTAATCTGCTACCTGACTTCCAGAAATCCCATGTTAATTTCCTAGGGACCTATTTAAAGCGCAAGGGGCTCTCAGGGAATCTTGCCAGCCAACCGATAGAAACAGGGACCGCATTGCACAGGTGCGAGGGACTCCATTTATTGTTACTTGTGCATTATAGTGACCACCCTCTGATTATTCATATAAAAAAATACTGAAACACCTGGGAATCATGCCAGTGCATGTCGGAATCTTGCCAGGTCATGCCGGAATCTTGCCAGGACTCCCCTAGTAATCTTGCCAACCGACCGGTAGAAACAGGGCTCCCATAGGAATCCCGCCAGGGATGTAGTGACGTCTTAGGACTGTTGTGGAAATCCGGGGAGGGCTGCGGTGGTTCCTTAAATGCCTATACTACTACTAACCATGCCACTGTTTTCACAAAATCGTCCGATCAAAATTTTGAGATAGCTATTTTGTTCTGCATAGTTGAAAGCCCAAATAAATATGTCTTTTCAGATAACATGACCCCCTCACAGTCCCTGGGAAAGGTAATTAAGTTATGAAATTTACCCGTTGTTTTCGCGTAGTATTTTTATTGGGAAGTATGCATATTTTTTCAGGTGGAAAGGGATGGAAGCATTTTCTGCTCGGGGAGAATTTGCCATGGATAGGAAAGATTCCAGGGGGTGAACTTTTCAGAGGAAATCTTATACTGTGGAAATCTGCCAAAATTCTTATACGAAATTTCTTTAATGTCTTCCTATCTCTTTATCGACTCAATTTTACGTGTGGTGGTGTTAAGGGTAATTCTCCGTGGCTAAATTGTCACTGGGTTTGAATTGTCTAGAGGATATTTCTGTGAGGAGGGGGATTTTTCTGTGTAGGTGGGGCCAGATTTTGTGCTGTTAATTAAAAAACGATCATAAATTAAATTAAAAAAAATATTTTTTTTTCAACTGAAAGTGAGGAGCAACATTAAAACTTAAAACAAATATAAATTATTACGTATATGAGAGGGGCTGCCCCCTCTTCAACACTTTGCTCTTTACACTAAAGTTTAAATTTTGTACCAATTCTTTAAAAACGACTCCTGAAACACAAGGGTCGTTTTAACACAATTAGACACAATTTAAACACAATTGTAACAATAATTAACTTTTTTTCAAAGTGCCAAGAATTTTAGCGTGAAGAGCGAGGTGTTGAGGAGTGGGCAATCCCCTCAAGTACGTAATAATTTCTATTCGTTTTAAGTTTTAATAATGCTCCTTACTTTCACTCGGAATTTTTTTTTATTATTTAAAGCGACAGTTTGTTGCACAATACTTGTCTGAAATCGTAAACTTGTTTAAACTAACTTGCAAACGATAATTCCAGCTTTTCATGAACTGTTCGTCAAATACCATAGAAATTATGTATTATTAAATAAAAAAACAAGTTTTCTCAACTGAAAGTAAAGAGCCGCATTAAAACTTAAAACGAAAAGATAATATTCCGTAAAATGAAAGGGGCGGTCCCCTCCTCGACGTCCCGCTCTTTACGCTAAAGATTGCCTCTTTGTCGCACCTCTACTTTTTAAAGTAATAAAAAATTTTGTCATGTTTTTCAACTAATACAAGTTCGAATTTGGCTCACCGTGAATGAAAAATTAAAATGGAATTTGTATTAAAATTTTTGTAAAGTTCCCCCCCCCCCGTGTAAAATTTCCTCTGGAAAGTTCACCTCCAGAAACTACTCTCCCACCGTGAAAATATCAGCGTAAAAAACAAAATTATTTATTATATTTATAAGGGGGCTGTCCCCTCATAAAATGCCAGGAAATATAGCTCCCACTCCATGAATAATTCCTTTGCCTCTCAGTAAATTCCTCCAGGGAAAGTTCTTCCAACATAAAATACCCCGAACCAAGAAAATTCCCTCATACAATTCCATTCTAGCTGAAAACTACACCCGAAAAATTGCTTGCGGACGATTCCGGCTGATAATTCTTTCTTAGCCCACTTTCATTTGAAAAAAGTTATTTCTGATTGCTTTTTAAATCATGCCGAAAATTCCCCTCCGTAAAAAACTCTTCCCACAAATAACCCCCGCCCCCTAGTAGAAAGGTGCTCCCGCAGAAGATTCCTTCTGGAGAATTTATCGTGTGGAAAACTCCCCCATGGAGAATTTCTCCCGCGGAAAATCCCCCCACCCGTGGAAAGATAACCTAGACAATTTCAACCCGGGTAAATATTTCCCCCTGACAATTCCCCTTAATACCTTCACATATAAAATTGAGTCAGCAAAGAGAAAGTAAGACGAATAAAATTAATTTTGTATAGGAGTCCTGACAAATTTCCCTAGCATAAAATTGCCCTTGGGAAGTTCACCCACAGGAAATTTCCCTCCCTACGGAAAATTGTCGCCGTAGAAAATCCTCCTTGCAAAAAATTCCCCCTCCCTTCCCAAAAATGTCTGTATACTTCCCAATAAGAAATACTATACATAAACAACGGGCGACTTTCATTACATATTAACCTTTCCCCAGGGGCTGTGGGGGGTTAGATTATCGTCAAAGACATAGTTACTGGGCTTTTCAACTATGTTGAACAAATTGGCTGTCTCATAATATCGGTCGGATGACATTTAGGGAAAAGATGGGTGGGAGGGAACCAGTTGCCCTCCAATCATTTTGGTCACTTAAAAAGGGCACTAGAACTTTTAAGTTCCCTTCGAATGAGTCCTTTCTCGATAATCCATGACTATTGGGTCGATGCGATCATCCCTGGAAAAAAAAGCATCCGTTTCTTTCTTCTGGTAAAATACAAAATTCCACATTTTTGCAGATGGAAAATTGAAACTTCTACATCAGGGTTCTCGGATACGCTGAATCTGACGGTTTGACTTTCTTTGACATTCCTTCAGTTTTAGGGGATGCTTCCCCCCTTTTTCGAAAATCAGGCAAACTTGATCAGGCTCGCAGCTGTTGATGCGTATACTAAACTTAATGATTCATATATATTTGTTAAATAATAAGCTGATTCTTTTAATATATCCGTTTTCTTTATTTAGGTTACTATTGAGCCGCATCACTCCTTACTTACAGTTCGTTGGATCGAACTGTTTGATTTTATTAGCTTATATTGTTGTTTTCCAAAGTAATAGGCTTCATAACCTTACTGGGAGGTATTTGGTGTCGCGGTTTTGACTTTATATGGTGTAGGAAATAATATCTAGTGTGTTCTATTTACCAAATATCCTATACAGAATTTGTATTGTAGTAATGGTACTTCTTATTAAGATTAAAAAAAAAGTGTTTTCCAATGAAAGTAAGGAGCAATAACAATACTTAAAACGAACAGAAATGATTATGCATTTGAGGGGGTTCCCCCCTCCTCAATTCCTCACTCTTTACACTAAAGTTTTTTAGAACTTTTAAAAAAGCTTATTATTCTAATTAAACGGGTCTTGTGTTTCAGGAGTCATTCTTAAAAGAATTGGGACAAAAATTCAAACTTTAACGTAAAGAGTAAGGTGTTGAGCTTACTTTAATAATGATTAGAAATTAAATAATAATAAAAAAAACAATTTTTTTAACTGAAAGTAAGGAGCAACATCAAAACTTAGAACGAAAAGAAATTATTACGTATATGACTGGGTTTGCCCCCTAGTCATTACCTCGCTCTTTATGCTAAAGTTTTTTTTTGTACTTTCATCGGAGCTATTTATTCTAGTTAACGGCCTTTGCTATTAAAGGGCCATTCTTAAAGAATTGGAACAAAATTTGAACTTTATCATAAAGAGTGAGGTATTGACTAGGGGGTGAACCCCCTAATATACGTATTAAAATGTATGGATATAGAAGTTAGCTACGTAAGTTAATTCGTAAGTTATGTATATTTATTACTAATGAAAACTTTCGTAAATAAAATTAAACAACTTTCGAGAAAGCCATTTAACCAAATAAAAGTAAAATTAATATACACATTTTTTTAATTGTTCATGTACGGTGAGCCAAAATCAAAACCTGCATTAATTCAAAAACATTCAAAAATTAACAAAAAAACAAGTTTTTTTAACTGAAAGTAAGGAGCGACGTTAAAACTTAAAACGAACGGAAATTATTCCGTATGTGAAAGGTGCTGTCCCCTCCTCAACGCCTCGCTCTTTACGCTAAAGTTTGACTTTATCGCAACTCAATTTTTTTTAAACAATAAAAAACTTTAGCGTAAAGAGCGAGTCGTTGAGGAGTGGACAGTCCCTTTCATATATGGAATAAGTTCTGTTCGTTTTAAGTTTTAATGTTGCTACTTATTTTCAGTTGAAAAAGCTTGTTTTTTTATTTAATTTCTGATTGTTTTTTTTTAATAACGCAAGGGAATCTAGCTCCACCTCCACAGGTTTTGAGGACTGGGAAAACCCCTCATTTACGTAATAATTTCTGTTCGTTTTAAGTTTTGATGTTGCTCCTTACTTTCAGTTGAAAAAACACTAATTTCTCAGTTAATTTCTGATCGTTTTTAAATAGTACTGGGAATTCCGGCTCCTCCACCATGGAAAATCCCTTCCCTTACGGAAAATTCCTCCATAGGCAGTTTTACCTGCTTAAGATACCCGTCCAACCGGATAAATCCCCCCCCCCCCAGACAATTTCATTCTAGCTGAAAATTTCCCCCGGAACACTTCTTGCAGAAGATTCCAGGTGAAATTGCTTTTCTTAGAGCACTTTTATTTGAAAAATACCTTAACTTCTGATTGTTTTTAAAATCATGCTGAAATTCTCTCGTCTGTGGAAATATTTTCCCGCAAATACTTCGCCCCTAGTAGGCAGTTGCTCCCGCAAAAACTTCTCTCTGGAGATTTTATCCTGTGGAGTACTCACTCATGGAAAATTTCTTCTGTGGATCCCCCCCCCCTACGGAAATATACTCTAAACAATTTCAACTCGCTAGAAAATTCCCGCTGGACAATTTGCCTTAACATCTGCACTTGTAAAATTGAGTCGGCAAACAGAAGGTAAGACAAATAAAGAGAATTTTGTATAGGAATTCTGGCGAATTCCCGCAGTTTAAAATTTCCTCTGGAAACCTCCGGAATCTTCCCTCCCCACGGCAATTTCTCTTAGTGGAAAATATTGCAACAGAACATTCACCCCCACCCCAGCAAAAACAAATGTCTGTATACATCCCAATAACAAATACTGTACTTGAACAATGGGCAAATTTCATGACTTAGAGACCTTTCCCAGGGGTTGTGGGGGTTCAAGTTATCCCCAAGGGCATAGTTGCTGGACCTTTCAACTATGCTGAGCAAAATGGCAATCTCAAAATTTTGATCGGATGACTTTGAAGAAAAAAGGTGTGGAAGGGGGCTACTTGCCCTCCAATCTATTTGGTTGCTTAAAAAGGGCACTAAAGCTTTTAATTTTCGTTCGAATGAGCGCTTCCCCGATATTCTAAGACTATTGGTTCGATGCAATCACCCCTGGAGAAAAAATAAAAAATAAACACGCATCCGTGATCTTTCTTCCGGTGAAACATACAAAATTCCCCATTTTTGCAGATGGGAGCTTGAAACTTCTACAATAAGATTCTCAGTTGCGCTAGATCTGAGGGTGTGATTTTCATTAGGATTCTTTGATTTTTAAGGGATACTCCATCTTTTTTGAAAAATCTGTCAAGTTTCTCAGATTAGTAGCTTTTGATGGGCAACAGTAAACCTAAAGAACATTATATATTTGGAATTAGCATAATACGCCGATTATTTTACTATATCTATTGATATGCCAAATCTGTTTTTTAGAATTTTGGTTACTGTTGAGCCGCGTCGCTCCTTACTTACAGTTCGTTACCTCAAACTGCTGATAACAAGTTGTTGGTAATTTCTGTAACGAAATTAGTGTCACATTATTTTTACATGAAATTAGAATACTAACACTTGAATTAATTAAGGTGTTGTGCTATATTTATTCTGTTTAAAGTAACAGTTGATTGAACAAAACATATGCGCTATAGTAAACCTACTTAAAATAACAGCTCGCACATGATACGAGGATATCGAAATCTGCATTAATTGTTCGTCAACATTTTTATTTTTGTTCTCTTCACACGCCTAGCTGGACTATAACGGTAAGGTATTATGGTATCTGTGATTCAAATTATTTTATGAAAAACATAACCAGTCATCATTTTGAATGTAAGTTAAGTGTTATGGGGTTTCAAATAACCGCATGTTTTGGAGCTAAATTACTTTAATAGTTATATTTCGACAAATAATTAGTGATATGAACTGGCAAAAACTTCTATATAATGAAGGTCAAGTTGTTTTTCTTATTGCTAGGCGTAGCTGTGAAAGGGGTGCCAATGCTATTTGAATCAGAAAATGACAAATTTGAGAGTTTAAGTCGAAACAAAGTTTATGCTCAAGCAAAAGTTGCTAAAGAAAGTTCTATATTTGAAATCAGTCGAAAAGGTGAAAATTTAAACGAAAATTCACAGCTAAGAAAAAATCCCCCTGCAGAGATTGTATATAACAGAAAATTTGTGAAAAGTGATTCTATCTCATTTGGCACCAGAAAAGATGGCACATTAAAAGAATTTTTCAATAGAACGGTAAACGAAGAGTTTGGTAGAATTGATATAAAGAAAAACAATAAATATAGACAGAAAAGAATTGAAAGTGGAAATAATGCTGAATCTGAAGTGTCAGAGACTACAACCACTTCAAGCAGAGAAACTCTTGACAATGGAGACGGTATTCTAGAAGAAGATTTTACTTCTGTTCCGACTGATATATATACAACCGGGAACATTTTCCATAACAGTGAGTTCAAAAATAATTTAAATTCAACCATATTTCAATTATTAGCCTCAGCGTCAATTAATAATGACATTGTTGATGTAACGACACATGCTATGGAGGTAATAACAACTTCAGACACTTCTCGACAATACAATAACAGTTTTAGTCAGGTTGATCATACGAACACTTTGGATTTGAGTCAATCCGTAGCTGGTAAACAAAGCAACGATACAATTAACCTTAACGAATCTAGTGCAGACACTGATGAGGTTTTTCGTCTTGCAGTTAAAGATTCTAAAGGTGAAAACATTCCTCAAGACAAACATTTAAAAGAAAGTAGATTTGTTGAAAATACAGAAAGTACATTAAATAACTCCAACTTCCGTGAAAAAAGTGTAAATAATGACAAAGAAAATATGACACATGATAATAGACAAGTATTTAACATTGTTTTCCCAATTCCTACTAGAATGGGCGAAATACAAGAAGCTGGCAAAGCGCAACTACTTTACAAAAATCATCCAAATTTAGTGCTAAATATGTCTAATTTCCCTATATCAGGTAAAATTGATAATCACAGGTTTCTATTTTTATTTAATCAAAGTACTAGACAGACAAGTGAAATGCCAGAAATACACTGCTTAGTACAAAAGAACTGTTCTCTCAAAATTGGACAGCGTAGCAAATATGATAATAATGCTCCTGGCATTAAGGCAACCTTAAAAGGTCCTGTAGTGTCACTTCCTCCGACTTCTACATTGTCACCTATAGAACAAATTAAACAGCTCAACGAAACCGTCAATACATTAATTGACTTGATCAAGAGTCAGGGGCTCTTGCATCCAAATCAGAATCCGAGTTCTCCCATATCAAGCTATGAGTATCAAGAAGAAGATGATGCAAGCTTTAAATACACACAGTTTGTAACAGATGGCTTAAAGCAAGTTGGAAATACTATTGTTGATGGTCTTCCTCTGATTCCAAATGCTGTTGCTTCTGGACTCTGGCAGCTAAGTAGTCGAATTGGAAATTACACGCCAAGTCAGAATATCAAAGCCAGAAATCCTATGCCTCAGGAAGCAAAAAATCCATCATATTTAAGCGTAGGCCCAGTGGAGCTTGCAGGAAATAACAACCATCAAAAGACTCATTCTGCTATAAAGTTAATAAAGTTCTTGCAAGATTCTGTGGAAGAAGAAGAGCTTAGTAATGCTAATTTAATCATTTCAAACAAATACTTGTTGAATAAAAGTCAGGATGAGCTTCACAACACAGAGCCAATTTATGTATATAAAACATATGATGAAGATATTGATTACATAGACCAAGATGATGAAACGGCCATAACATATGAAAGACCTACTGTGACCCGATTAACAGCGACAAAAACAAATGACGTAACTTCATTTTTACAAAGCTTAACTCAAGAACAGAAAATCATTTTTGGGACTGTATTGATCGTGATAAGTGCGTTATTTATTTATGGAAGCAGTAACGCTGATGGTAATCTTGCTCTTCCATTGCTTGTTCTGTTACCGGTGGCAGCCTTTATTATATATAGAACACAGACTGCAAATGGCAAAAGAAGTCAGACAACCATGAGTTGGATATTGAGCCTAATGGAAAGTTACCCCGAAAAAATTGACAAATACCGTTAATGTTTATTTTTCTAATTCAATCCAGCTATGATTATTAAATTTTTTGTTGACGTAATGGTTTCTTGTCCAACAGTTTGCGATAACAAACTTTAAGTAAGGAGGGACCTGGTCAATTGGTAACAACATCAACTTTTTACGGTGATATGAAATTTATAAAACTCAAGTATCAAGTATAAACTACAAACGTCAAGTTTATAGTTAACCTTTAAATGCAACGACTCTGAGAAAATTTGCCTGATTTTCTAAAAAGGAGGAAAACACCTCGAAGAGGGCAAAAGATCTTGACGAAAATTCGTTAACTGAATTCTAAGCATCAAAGCGCCCTATTGTAGAGGTATCAAGCTCCCACCTAGAGAAATGAGAAGTTTTACCGTTTTTTTTCCGGAAGGAAGATCGCAGATACGCTTTTGTTTGTTGTTGTTTTTTCCGGCGGTGTTTATATTACATCAATAGTCCTAGAACATCAGAAAAGGTCTCATTTGGACGGAAATTCAAAAATCTAGGGTCCTTTTCAAGTAGCTAAAAAGATTGAGTCACACCAAAGTGGTAGTTTCTGTCATTTCGTCAAGAAATCCTGAAAACTCATAATTTTCAAGTCGTCTGTCACTCAGAGTTAGCCATTTGATTTAAAATCATCGGAAAACCATTTATTGAACCTCCCAGCTTCAGAGGCAATATTGCCGAGCGATAGCGCATTCGTCCCTAAAAAGTCACTTAGTCCATAGAAAAAATAATTTCTTAGCTTGGGGAGCCAGTAGCTGATATCTCAAAAAATCATTTTATGTCCAGATTTCCTAACTGTTCAAGAGCCATCAGATAAATGTAGGAGTGGGCCCTAAGGGGGGTGGGAATCAATCACTAATTTCTCTTTTCTGGATTAGGCCTGGATGTGGGTGCTATTGTGTGACAAATCTCGTCTTATTGTAGAATCGTTTTTTCTCCTGCATCATAAATGATTAAATTCAAATGTTTATCGGCACAAAAAGTAAATAGGTCGGGGGGTGGGCATTATGAGTTCTGTCAGGAAATATCCTAGGAAGGAAGTAAGCACTATCTGAAAATTTCTTTTTAAAGAAGTTTAAATAAGAATATATGGTTTTATGTTTGTTCTTTAGCTATCCAATAGTTTATGGTAACAAACTATATGTAAGGAAAGACTTGCTCTAAAGAGCAACCAAAGCTCTAGAAAAAGGAGTTTCAATAACAACAAATGCATTAAAATAATTAACTTGTCATGTTGATTCCAAATCTAAAAAATTCATTAAGCTTAAAGCAACCCAACAAAAGTTATGAACCTGATAAAATTTATCCTATGTATAAAAAAGGGGGGAACACCACCAAAAAGGTAAGTAAGTTTTACTGAAATTACACCCTGCACTAGATGAGCTCTTTTCTCGAAGCATTGCCATACATAAGTTAAACTTTGATTTAAAGATCGTGTTCGACAGGATGGTGGCCCTCTTCGTATTAACGGTGACATTGGATGTGATATTAAAACAAAGGGAAATAATAAAAAAATTGTAATTCAGTGAAAGAAAATAGCGACAATACACTTTAAAAGAAGGGGAATTATTTCGAATGGCTGCCCAGTGTTTTTTTTGTCTTAAATCTTTAAGAACGACTACTCAAACACAAGGGCCGTTGATTCGGGATATTTTGTAAGCACTGTAATGAGCGGGGGCTTAGGATGGGGCAACCTCCTTCATATAGAGAAATATTCCTGTTCGTTTTAAGTTTTGATGTCTCTCTTTACTTTTATGTAAAAAAAATGGCTTTTTTTGATATTTAATTCTTACAATAAAACAAAAAAAGCAATCTTTTCATTTCTAAAACATAAATATAGGCAAAACAAAGCTTCTTTGAAATAAAAAGAGACCAGAGGTTAATTTTGAACACAATCGAAATTCATATGATTGTTCATCCAATTCATATAAAATATGTCTCTGAACATGTCTGAAAATGTGGATGTAAAAACGCCTTTTTCAAGCCTTAGTTACCTTTCCTCTCCATAAAAGAATCCGATAATCTGCATCCTAATATTGCGTACCTATACCGTATACGCAATAAGACCTAGTCTTTTTGCATAAACCGCCAACAGCAACAGTTGATCTCTTATGGACTACATGTATTCTTAGAAACAAGTATTATTTTCGCACCAGTATTGCCTCTAAAAACGGAAGGCTTTATAAAAATATTTTCAATGTTCTTTAAATTTTTGATCGATGGCATTTGGTTTAACGCGAGCCAAAATGTCGTACTTTTTTTAGACAGTAGATTTAGAATTGTATAGATTTATAAGATTAATGTGTAGCTCTCATCAAGTTCACACCCATTTGTTTTTTTTGGGGGGAGGTACAATCTCTTTCCTAAAACCATATAAAATTTTCATATGCTAGTAGCTTTTCAGTTATTTAAAATTTTTTTGTACTTGTCTTGCATGTACTGAAATATGAAAAGCATGCAGGTTTCGGTTCTACTGGTATCTTAGATTGTTTTGGCAGGCAAATCCTCGAGAATATGTTTATGCTTCACTAGGTGTTAATCGACCACTTATCTGGGTAGTAAAAGTCTCAGTGATTTTGGTTCCATTGGATTTTGTATATATGTTACAGAGAAAGACCGAAATGTGGTAAATGTCGACATTCACCGGTAAATGTCCGAAATTCCCTTTTCTCTGCTTCGATTCAGTCAGCCTTGTCAGTCAGCTTTGTCAGTCTTATGCAAGGTTTGATGGCAAAAGTTAAAGTTACGTTAGGTTGGGATAGGTTAAATTAGGTTACAAATATCAGAAATGGGTTAAAATCTAACCTAGCCTGTCACCATCGAACCTTGCATAAAACTGAAAAAGCTGACTGGCAAAGTTGACTAAATCCAATGAGAAAAAGGAATTTCGGACATGAACCGGTGAATGTCGACATTCTCCAGATCGGTCCTTCACAGTAACATACAGACAATTTTTCTTTCTTATTTTTCTTTTTGTCTAATAAATCGATTCTTAAATTGTAAAGTAGGTGGGAAATACACGTAAATTGTTGTTGCTATTATTATTCTTATTGTTTTGATGTTAATATCAATTTCATTTTGAGGATTCAAAATAAATATATTTTGCATATTTAGAATTAGTACAAATACTAGATTATGTGCTACAAAACTACTTATTTCGTAATCTCTACTGAGATTTTAGAGTTTTGGTTTCTATTGACAAGCGTCATCTTTTAATTACGGTTTTTAATTTCTACTGTTTTACTCTATTCCTTCAACAATTTTTTTTTGTAATCAAGTTCAAAGGGATAGTCGATGCATTATTTGTACAACAGTTCTTTGAGCAATTTTGAAGGGTTATGGTCCCCGTGAAAGTGTACGTCCTAAAATATGTATAAGGAGGAAGGGGTCTGAAATGTAATAGGACAACTAGCTTACCCTTTGCGTGTTGCTGCGATCTCAAAAGAAAGGGAATTCAAGGACGCAAAAACTAAAACATTACGTTGAAATTTATTTATTTTAATACTATTATTTTATTTACTAAAAAGATTTCTGAAATACATTATTTTTTATCTACTTTTAATTTTTTTTTTGTCTGGTGTATATATACGAATAAATTGAATGGGGTTTTTCCACGCTTTAACTAAATAACTTAAAACGAACAGAAATTATTCTGTATATGAAAGGGGCTGTCCCCTCCTCAACGCCTCGCTCTTTACGCTAAAGTTTTTTATTGTATTAAAAAATAAAGTTGTAAGAAAGAGTCAAACTTTAGCGTAAAGAGCGAGGCGTTGCGGAGGGGGCAGCCCATTTTATATACGAAATAATTTCTGTTCGTTTTAAGTCGTAATGGCGCTCCTTACTTTCAGTTAAAAAAACTTGTTTTTTTTTATCTAAGTTCTGAACGTATTTTAATTAATGCAGGTTTTGATTTTGGCTCACCGTATATGGATAAATAAAAAAAAAATGTATATTAATTTTACTTATTTTTGGCAAAATGGCTTTCTCGAAAGTTGTTTAATTTTATTTACGAACGTTTTTATTAGCAATAAATATACGTAACTTACGAATTAACTTACGTAACGAGCTTCTATATTCGTGTCTTTCTATTACGTATATTAGGGGGTACGCCCCCTAGTCAATACCTCGCTCTTTATGCTAAAGTTCATTTTTGCAATTATTTCAGAATGACCCCTAAATCACAAAGGCCATTAATTAGAATAAATGGCTTTTATGAAAGTACTAAGAAAACTTCAGCGTAAAGAGCGAGGTATTGACTAGGGGGCGAACCCAATCATATACGTAATTTTTTCTATTCGTCTTAAGTTTCGATATTGAAAGGTTTTCAGTCGAAAAGTTTTCGATTGAAAAACTTTCAACCGAAAAACTTTCCTTTCATAGCGATTTCCCTTCCACCATGAAAAATTCTTCCATGGAAAGATCCTCCCATGTAACCGCCCCCCCCCTCCCACCAGAAAAAATCCCCCCTGAAAACGTCTGGATACTTCCCAATAGCCGATACTATATGTAAACAATGGGCAAAGTTCACAATTTTCAGCCCTTCCCCCGGGGACTGTGGGGGATTAAGTCATCCTCAAAGACATAGTTGTTATATTTTTCGACCATGTTGAACAAAATCTAGAACTTTTAATTTCCATTCAAATGAGCTCTCCCGCGGTATTCTAGGACCACTGGGTCGATACGATCACCCCTAGAAAAAAAAACAAAAAAACAAACAAACAAAAAACAAATAAACACGCATCCGTGATCTTTCTTCTGGCAAAAAACACAAAATTCCACGTTTTTTGCAAATAGGAGCTTGAAACCTCTACAGTAGGGTTTTCTGATACGCTAAATCTGATGGTGTGATTTTCATTAAGGGTTTTTATTGATTTTCATTGATTCAATGACTTTTAGAGGATGTTTTCCCTTTTTTCGAAAATAAAGCAAATTTTCTCAGGCGCATAGCTTATGATGGGTGAGAATAAACTTGATAAAACTTATATATTTTAAATCAGCATAAAAATTAGATTCTTTTGATGTATCTATTGGTATCAAAATTTCGTTTTTTAGAGTTTTGGTTACTATTGAGCGGGGTCGCCCCTTACTTACACGGACTGTTTGACCACCGTTACCGTTACCCCGAACTGTTTGATCATGTTGGATTTGTTCCCAATCTTGGTTCTTTTTGATTTTCTATTTTATCTGAGCTGGCTTGATCAATACGTTCTCTTAATGCCTTTTCCTTTCATGCTTCAGTTGTAAATCGACCAATCGATTTATGTTTGGGGGGCATAACTAAATTAAACCCTAAATCGAACTATGAAATTGAAAAGTGAAGAGCAGAAGAAAAGGGGAAAATGATTTGTGTACGAGATAGTTACTTTTTGACTTTACAAAATTTTCATTTTCGGGTAAACTGTTTAAGGTAATTAGGATTTATGGTCCAAAACAATCGGAAAGATTTTCATTTTTTGAAGAAGATATTCTTTCCCCAATAAACTTAATCTTTGGCTAATTCCAAGATTAAGTTAATCCCATTGCACGTTGCTACGATCTCAAAAAGGGAAAATTCATCCCGATAAATTCTCCTCCGGAAAATATCCCTCCCTCGTGGAAAATTCAACCCCACATGTTAAGAAAGATCATATTTTAAATTTAAAAGCAGTTGAAGAATTCCCACAACCCCCCCCCCCCGCCGGGGCAACTCCGCTTCGCAGACAACGCGTACCTCGGAATAATCTTCTCCCGGAATATTCTTCCCCTATGGAACTTGGGAAATTTATCCTGTGGAACACTTCTCCTCTGTGAAAATCCCTTTCCACTGAAAATCCCCCACCAAATTCTCCCTATGGTAAATTCCTCCTGAAAATTCCCCTCTTCGGTATGTAAAATAATGATAAATTTTAATTTAAATGTATTTACAAAATTGGGCTAGGATTATAAATTTTACTGTCAAGCGTTGTAGGATAATTGATTTCCTGAAATTGTGGAAAAGATGAACAAAAGCCACAGTCGAGTATTTGTATTCATGGGTCTCTAATTTCAGTACGAAAAGTACTCAAAATATTAAGAGAACCTTGAGATGGAGGGCAAAATCTATATCTAAAACCATCGCTAGAGTTCATTTAACCTTCTTAAGGTTTCTCGGCAATCAGAGGAACGGTGAAGTAATGCATACGGGACACACAGACAAACATTCGTTTTTATTTATTTAGATAGAAGATAGTGTCAGCATTTTTTTTTTTTTTTTAGATTTTCAAAGGGAGTTCCTCCAATAAATCTATTTTATACGACGCCCTCGCCTCCGCTTCCTTCGTTGCCCGTAATGATTGGAATATAATCTTTCATGTTACGTCTGCAAGAGTCCTGCAATAAGAGGGGATTTATCACCACCCAGGACCAATATTACAAGCTTAATCGAAAAATATTCCTCCGAATTATGGGAGAGTAAGGGGATAAGTCTTGAAAATCCTCCTCCGCCTCTTTTGTTCTAAATTTATTGGAATGATTAATGAAAGCTAGATTCTATGGACCTAAAAAGCACTTTGTGAGGTTTCAGGCTTCTCTTCCTAACATATACATTAACTAACCCTCCGCCCAATGTCTCATTCACTTAATCTTTAAAGAGACCAGTTGAAAAATTTTTGGTCTCTCTCCGAATTTTCAAATTTATTTTTTCATTTTTTTTGTCAAGGATTGATCAGATCTTTAGTTTTGCCGAGTGATCTTGAGATGCTTGTAATCCTTTTTTTCTGAGTTGTGTTTTAAAGACGAGTTGTCTTCCCTCTCCTTACTGGCCAAAAAAGCCTTTGTGGAGATTAGTGCCATATACTATTATATTTTCGACTTTTTTTGAATAAATCATATCTTGACATTTATTTTGCGTGGACTTCATGCAGCCTTAGAACAAATGCCCCACGGCATGACATTATGACATCTGAAACTGGGAAGCAAACTGTATAGCTTTTTAATAATTTTAAATAAAGAGAACACCTCAGGATTTCCACACAACTGCATTTTCGCGATCTATTGGTCAAAATTGTTGTTTTGTGCTACAAATGATGGTAAATGGCATTTTAATGTGTGATACCTCTTTTACTATTTCTAAACGGCATTCGAACTTTCATTTCCATTCAACTTAGCAATCCCCCCCCCTCGATATCTTAGGAACATTGGATGGAAAAAATCACCCCTTGGGGGAAAATGAAAGAGACACGCATCCATAACCAAATTTCTTGAATAAATAAAAAAATTCAAAACTTTTATTGTTACAGGCTTAAAACCTATATACCATAATTTTTTTACACTAAATTAGGTAACACAGTTTTCATAAGGGTCATGCCCTCCTTTTTGGGGGTTGTTCCTCCTTTTTCCCTAAGGTTCAGCAATTTCCTCAGGGTTGCAAAATCTAAGGAATAACACTAAAATTAAAGAATTTTATTTATTTGGAAACCAATTACTTTAATGCCTATATTCTTGAAAAAATTCGGTAGTTTTTATTAGTTCATGCAAGTCTTGATAACAATGGATACATCGAAAGAATCGAATTTTGATGTATATTCAAAATATGTGAAATTCATCCAGTTTGATATTACCCATCAAAAGTTATGAGCCTGGGAAAATTTGCCCAGTTTTCAAAAAAGGGGGAAACACTCCATAAACATCAAGTGATGTTAATGAAAATCACACTATCAGATTCAACATATTAGAGAACCCTACTGTAGAGGTTTCAAGCTTCTGTATACAAAAATGTGGAATTTTGTATTTTTACCAGAATAAAGATCACGATGCGTAATTATTTGTTTGCTTGTGTGTTTTCCCCATGGATGATCGCATCAAACCAGCGCTCCTAAAAGATCGGGAGTGTGCTCATTTGATCGGAAATCAAAAGTTATAGTGCCGTATTTAAGTGATCAAAAATATTGGAGGGCGGCTAGCCCCATTTTTCTTTTTGTCTCAAAGGAAAATCAAAATTTTGAGACAGCCATATTGTTCAAAATAGTCGAAAGATCTAGTAACTATGTCTTTGAGAATGACTTGAATCTCCACTCCAAAAAAAGGTCCCCGGGAAATGGCTGCTAGCTTTGAACTTTGCCAATCATTTTACATATAGTATTGGTCATTAGGAAGTGTACAGATATTTTTTGGGGGCGGGGGGGGACTTTTCTGGCGGGAGATTAAATAAGATTATCTTTCCATGGAGGAACTTTGTGATGGAAGGGAGTTTTCTATGGAGGAGGAACTGGATTTCCCAGCATTATTTAAAAAACGATCAGAAATTAAATAAAAACAGGTTTTTTCAACTAAAAGTAAAGAGCAACATTAAAACTTAAAACAAATAGAAATTATTACGTATATGAGGGAGATACCCCCTCCTCAATACCTCGCTCTTTACGCTAAGTTTTTTTTAGAACTTTAGAAAAAGTTTATTATTCTAATAGTTATTCTTAAATAACAGAAACAAAAAGTCAAACTTTTGCGTTACGAACGAGTATTGAGGAGGGGGCATCCTCCTCATACAGAAAATAATTTATGTTTTTCTTAAATTTCAATGCTGCCCCTTACTTTCAACTGAAAAAAAACTTTTTTTTTAATGCTGCATAGAGACTAATACAAAGACAAAGCTTGCAGACAAACACAGATAAAGACAAAGATTGTCCGCAGTAAAATGGCACTGTCAGTCCCCGTAATATATAAGACATCCCATGTCAGCTTGCAGCAAAATATACTCTCTGTAGGAAAAATGATTATCCTTGATATTCTATGAGCATCCTGAAGCTCTAAAGCTGGCTAAATGAGCCGCTCCTTAAGAGCGACTACAGGGAACATTAATGATTCTGTTGAGAACAAAAGGCCTATCTTATGCCAGCTTATTCGTTGCGGTGATGTACCATGTCTACAAGAAGATTTCCTCTTGAATAGTAGCCTTGACTTGCTCATTATTGACGGATGGATGAAAGTTTCTGGAGTTGCAATCAAAATTTGTGGTAAAGGAAAGGCTTCTGGTGGTATTCTGCTCCTCGTACATGCTGAGCTTTTGCTTAAGCTCCTATCCTCATCAGGATTGTTTGTCTCAGTAAAAATACAGGATGTAGTTGTTTATCCAGGCTACCAACTTACCAATTATCGTGATACAAGATCCGATTCAGCATTGCTTTTAGTAAACTTTAAAGCTCTCTTACGCAGTCGCTGCAACAAGTCTGTTTTGAAATTATTAAAAGAGAAAAAAATTCTAAAAGTGATGATAACATTTGTGGTATGAATCTGGTTAATGGCAGCCTATATTTCATGGAATGTTGAACTTTATGTTTTGAACTTTACTTTTTTGCTACCGGTCTGGTGCCAGATTCATTTAGTGTTGGGGTTGTTGCCTCTGTTCTTAAGAAGGGCAAAGATCCCTCGAGTGCAGCTCTTACCGACCGATCGCCATTGCTCCTGAGCTATGCAAAATTTTTGGACTGATAGTTACAGATGAAATTAATCGGGTGTTATGTATTTCTAAAAATAAGTTCGGGTTTAAGAAGGATAGCAGCAGAGAGTATATGCATCATCTAACGTACAATATATTGCCTAAATGTGACCGTAATGGTGATGTATTGATTATTGTAGCTTTAGATTTCAGACGGGCATTCGATTCAAGTGTACACAGCCAGTTGTTATATTGTGCTCATAACCGTAGCCTAAATAAGTCTGTTTTTGTACCTTTCCGTAATTTTTTTGGGAAATTAAAAGTTAAAGTTGAGATTCTAATCTCATACGGAATGAAAATCTCCAAGGTTGTTATTACTGTAAGAAAGGGGATTCGCCAGGGAGCCATTTTTCACCTCCTTTATATAATAATAGCGTAATTGTACCCCATGGAGTAATAACGCCGAGTTTTATGTATCTAGGGGTCTATTTTTTTATTTTGAATTTGATTTTGAATATAGGAAAACAACTGAAGAAATTGGACTATCTTTTAATGAATATAAGACTAAGGTTATTGTTTTTAATCGTAAGAGTAATACCCCTATTCCCCTTGTGAAATGGGGCAATCACACAGTTTTATTAGCATCTAGTTTAGCGTTTCTCTGTTATGTTTGCCCCCTTGAAAAAGTAATTCTATGATAAGTGTCAATTTCCTTATTCCTGATCCGTATCTGGCTATACAGAAATAATTGTAAGGTTTTAGCATAGTTTGGTAAAGGAAACACTCTCTGGCATTTTTCTTTATTAGCTTTTTCATCTTTATTAGCATTTTTTTTCTTGTTTTTAGATTTTTTCTCTTTTTTTTCTTGATTTAATTACTCTACTTTTAATTTTGTAGCTTTGAAGTGGGCAATAAAACACATTCATTCATTCATTTCATACTATATTACAATTATTATTTAAAATTTTTGCCTAACATACAAATCTTGTCTAACATACAAATAAAGCCAAATATACTGTAAATTAAGCAAAAACCTTGATTCTTATTGAGAAAGGCCAAATATATTTAAATATTCTTCACTTAACCGAATATAAGGACTATGTCAATTAATAACGACCAAATTAATTAATTAAAAAAAGAAGTAGCAGAAATAAAGTCAAATTATATTTCAGGAGTAAAACGACTAATTTTCACTATTATTAAATAAATGATACCAAAACGAAGAGAAATTATAATAAATAACCAAGTCAAACTAAACGAGCAAAAAATGCCACAACATAATAAGCACTTTACTAAAACAAACAAAATTTGAAAGTTTTCTCTTTTATAACTTTAATAAATACATGGTTTTTAAAACTGTCAGGAGTAAACATTAGAATATATTAAACTGTCAGTCCACATTCATTTGTTCTTCTCTAAAATTTTAGCTGCTAGGGTGTTATGTGAGAAATCAAACAGTTCGTGGTAACAAACTGTCAGGAAGAAGTGACTCGGCTCAATAGTAACTGAAACTCTAAAAACCGTAGTTTTAAATTCAATAGATACATCAAAAGAATCAGCTTATTACGTTTATTCCAGATATATAAGATTCGTCAAGTTTAGTGTTACCCATTAAAAGTTACCGAGCCTGAGGAAATTTGCCTAACTTTTGAAACAGGGGGAAAACACTCCCTAAAATTTAAGAAATCACAATGAAAATCACACCATCAATTTCAGCTTACCAGACAACACTACTGTAGAAGTTTCAAGCTCCTATTTTCAAAAATGTGGAATTTGGCCAATTTTGCCAAAAGACAGATCAAGGATGCGTGTTTATTTGTTTGTTTTTTTGTTTCTTTTTTTTGTTTTTCACCCAGGGGTGATTGTACCAAAATATTGGCCCTAGAAAGTTAGGAGAGGGTGTATTCGAATTGAAATTTAAAGTTCTAGTGCCATTTTTAAGTAACCAAAAAGATTGGAGTGCAACTGGGCTCCCCCTCCATGGATTGCACCCCCAAACAGCTTCATAAGTTTTCAAATGAAATTAAGGAATGGTATTAAAACTTAAAACGAACAGAAACTATTCCGTATAAATAAAAAATATCATAGCAGCGTTGTTTCTAAATTAAATTTGAATGAAAAACGAGCAAAGATTAATTTAAAAAGACAAAGTTTTTCCATGGGAAGTAAAAAGCGAATTTGAAACTTAAAACGTACAAAAACTATTGCTTCACAGCCTATCTAATATATATCCATGAAACTAGAACAAATAAACTAGCTGATTATGTTTCCCTGTGTTTCTAGGATTATAGAAAACTAGCGCTTTACTGAAAACACAAAATAACATACAGAATAAAATACGGAATAATACAGAATAACAATATTATCAATCCCTTTTAGGATCAATCCCTTTTTAGATAAAGCAATAATTCATTTTAGGATTGTTGCTTCTTCTTTTTTCTCGTTTAATTTGGTATCACTTCTGCACGAAGCCTCAGTTCAATGCCTGGCTGTCGTTTTGGTTTTAAAAAGGACATGTCATGATTACTTTGCAGACAAGTTCAAAGTATAGTCATCTTGATAGCATAGGATTACGACTATAGACTAACTTTAGAATTTGTATCATAGCTTGAAATTCACTGTTGTATAGAGAGAAATAACCGCATTTTCAGAGTTCATATTATGTCTTATTTGATGTTCATTTCAAGTAATAGTAAAAAATATTTCTTACAATTGAAGATTGTTTATTAATCACTATTGGTATTATAGCTGGCGAGACCAAAATTCTACCTGATAAATCAATCCAATATTTCTGTATGCTGTTCAATGACTTTGTGGTTATTAAAAAATATTTAATTTTAAGCTTGTGTTTTTAAAATAATTTTAATTGTATATGGAAAGTTACTGATGTCACAACTGGTGTAAGACTATGAAACCCTTTATAGATTAGTTTATTGTTGTCTGGCTAAATACTCACTTTTGACTCCCAAATCAACATTCCTGATTTTAATACTTGATGTTTGTGTTTTCAGTAAAGCACTAGTTTTCTGTAATCCTAGAAACGCAGGGAAACATAATTAGTTGGTTTTTTCGTACTAGTTTTATTGACACATATATTAGATAGGCTGTGATGCAATAATGTGAAGTTTCAACTTCGCTTTTTACGTCCCTTGGAAAAACTTAGTTTTTTTATATTAATATACGTAATAATCTCTGTTCGTTTTGTGTTATGATGTTGCTCTTTACTTTCAGTTGGAAAAACTTATAAATTTTACTTAATTTCTAATCGTTTTTCATCAATGCCGGTAAATCTGGCTCCCCCTCCATGGAAAATTCCATACCCTCGTGGAAAATCCCTGCATGAAAATTTTTTCCCAAGTAAAATACCCTTCCCAACCGAAAAAATTACCCTCAGACAATTCTAGTCTAGCCGAAAATTCCCCCCGAAAAATTTCTGGTGAACAGTTCTGGCTAAATTTTTTTCTTAGTACACTTTCATTTGAAAAAGACTTTAAATTCTGATTGTTTTTAAAATCATGCTGTAAATCCCCCTCCATGGAAAATTCTTCCCAAATTATACCCCCGCCCCATACTAGAAAGTTGCCTCCGCAGAAAATTCCCTCTGGACACTTTATCCTGTTGAAAACTCACCCATGGAGAATTGCTTCCGGGGAAAATCTTCCTCCCACGGAAGATACTCTAAACAATTCCACCAGGGAAAAATACTGCCCCTGGAAAATTCCCCTCAACCTCTCTACATGTAAAATTAAGTCGGCAAAGAGAAAGCAAGACAAATAAAAAAATCGTTAAGAAATTTCTGGAAATTTGTGCAAATTTCTGCAAACAGTGTACCATTTTGCTTCGAAAGTTCTCCCCTAGAAATTTCCATCCCCACGAAAAATTATCCCCATGGAAAATCGTCCACGTGGAAAATCACCCCAGCAGAAAATTCACCCCCTCCCGAAAATTTGTCTGTATACTTCCCAATAATAAATACTTTGCGTAAACAATGGGCAAACTTCCGACGTAAGGACCTTTCCCCAGGGGCTACGGGGGGTCATGTTATCCCCAAAGGCATAGTTACTGGGCTTTTCAACTACGCTGAACAAGATGGCTATCTAAAAATTAAGGGCACCAGAACTTTTAATTTCCGCTCGAATGAGCTCTTTACCGATATCCTAGGTCTATTGCTTCAAAGTGATCACCCCTGGATAAAACAAACCAAGTAAAAAGAAATAAACAATAAATAAACACCCATCGGTCATCTTTCTTCTGGCCAGAAAATACAAAAGTCCTTAGTTTTCCATATTCCTTGACTTTTAGGGAGTGTTCCCCATTTTTCTTATTTTCTTATTTTTTTCGAATTGGTGTAGCTTTCCCTCAACTGACACAGCTTCAGGTGTCACAACGCTCCTTGTATAGACCAAAGAATCGGTTGGTCCGGTTTCTTGGTATCCTGCTTGATGAGAACCTTTCGTTTAGACACCATATAGCCATGATTAGGGTTAAGGTCTCACGGAGTTTGGGTGTCATTCGAAAACTCAAACACACCTTTCCTGGATCTATTCTGAAGCTTCTTTTTTTCTGACTTGTCCAGTCAAATGTCTCTTATTGCCCCATAGTATGGATGTCTACTTTTCCTTCTACACTGCGGTCGCGTTGTGTCAAGTATTATAAAAAACCGCGTCTGGGTATTGTCACCAAACGTTCTTCACCAAAACCGCTTCTAAATCTACAGTCTATCTACAATATTTCTTGTGCTTCTTTTGTTTTTCATCAGCTTCACGGCAATCTTCCAAAATCTCTTCAAAAAACTCCTCAGTTTATTTCTGATTCAGCTCCATATAACCTTCGTTCGTCACATAATATCTGCATTCCTCCTACTCCCACTGTGCAGTCAGATTTCAATCCCCTCGTCGCTTGTCATCAGGTTTGGAACTCCCTGCCTTCTTCAGTACAGAAATGCCACTCGTTTGGCACTTTCAAGAGGATTCTTAAGGACCATTTTGTTAAGAATCAAACAGAATAGTTTTTTTTTTTTTTTTTTTTTTTTTTTTTTTTTTTTTGTGGAGTTGATGTCCCCTGAATGTTTAGTTTTGTTATATGGTGGTCTTCTCTGCGCTATGACTCCCAGGCCTCAGGTATGGTCTCTTTTTATTTTTATATGTTGTTTGGCGATTGATTTCTTTTTTATGGTTGTTTTGATATATTGTATTTTCTCTTGTTTTCTCATTCTCCTATATCCTTGGCCACGGAGCCGTTTGAGGGAGATTAGGAGTGGTGTGGTGGGATTGTATGTATTGGTTGGATTATTCAATGTAGGCCTATTTTAATGTTTTTCTATTGATTTAGTGTTTGATTTAAATGGTATGTATTCCCCCTCTATTACTGGCCTAGGAGCCTTTGGGGGATTAGCACAATGTATTTTCTTGTATGATTAATATATTATGAATAAATCTTATCTTATCTTATCTTTTTGAAAGCCAGGTAAATATTCTCAGGCTTGTAGATTTTCATGGGTAACACCAAACTTAATGAATCTCAAATATTGGGAATTAGCAAAATTAGCCAATTCTTTTGATATATTTATTGATATCAAAATTCCGTTATTTTAAGTTTCGGTAACTATTGAGATGCGTCGCTCCTTACTTACAGTTTGTTACCACGAACTGCTTAAAAACTGAAATTCAAACAAGAAAATTTTGATTAGAGTATATGCAACAACCAATAAAATCAATAAAATTATTAATTTTAAAGTCTACTATTCCATAGACAGTTGAATAATTTCAAACAGTTCGTGGTAACGAACTGTAAGTAAGGAGCGACCCGGCTCAATAGTAACCGAAACTCTAAAAAACGGGTTTTTGATACCAATAGATACATCAAAAGAATCGGATTTCAATGCTGAATTCAAATATATAACTTTTATCAAGTTTAGTCCTACCCATCAAAAGTTACACGCCTGAGAAAATTTGGCTGATTTTCGGAAAAAGGAGGAAAGACCCCCTAAAGTTATAGAACCTTAATGAAAATCACACCATCATATTCAGCGTATCAGAGAACCCTACTGTAGAAGTTTCAAGTTCCTATCTACAAAAATGTGGAATTTTGCATTTTTTGCCAGAAGAAAGATCCCTGATGCGTGTTCTTTTGTTGGGTTTTTTTTCCCCAGGGGTGATCGTATCGACCCAGTGGTTCTAGAATATCGTGGGAGGACTCATTGCAACGGAAATTAAAAGTTCTAATGCGCTTTTTAAGTGACCAAAAAAATGGAGGGCAACTAGGCCCCCTCCCACACTCATTTTTGCCCAAAGTCACCTGACCAAAATTTTGAGATAGCCATTTTGTTCAGCATGGTTGAAAATATGTTAACTATGTCCTTTAGGATGACTTAATCCCCCGAAATCCCCGGGGGAAGGGCTGAAAGTTATGAACTTTACCCAATGTTAACATATACTATTGGTTATTAGGAAGTATACAGACGTTTCCAGGGGGGATTTTTTCTGGTAGTAGGGGGGTGGGTGGGTCGGGGGTTATTTGGGAAGATCTTTCCACGAAGGAATTTTTCATGGAGGAAGGGACATTGCTATGAAGTTATAGAACCTTAATGAAAACCACGCCATCTTATTCAGCGTATCAGAGAATCATACTGTAGAGGTTTCAAGCTCCTATATGCAAAAATGTGGAATTTTGCATTTTTTACCATAAGAAAGACTCCCCCTCTCACAGATACGTGTTTATTTGTGGGTTTTTTTTTCCCAGGGGTGATCGTATCGACCCAATGGTCCTAGAATATCGTGGGAGGGCTCATTCGAACGGAAATTAAAAGTTCTAGTGCCTTTTTTAAGTGACCCAAAAAAATGGAGGGCAACTAGGCCCCCTCCCACGCTCATTTTTTTTCCAAAGCCACCTGATCAAAAGTTTGAGATAGCCATTTTGTTCAGCATGGTTGAAAATATGATAACTATGTCCTTTAGGATGAATTAATCCCCCGAAGTCCCCGGGGTGAGGGCTGAAAGTTATGCACTTTACCCAATGTTAACATATAGTATTGGTTATTAGGAAGTATACATACGTTTTCCGGGGGGATTTTTTCTGGTAGTAGGGGGGTGGGTGGGTCGGGGGTTATTTGGGAAGATCTTTCCATGAAGGAAGTTTTCATGGGGGTAGGGACATTGCTATGAAGGGGGCGCCGGATTTCCCAGCGTTATTTAATAAAAAGATCAGAAATTAAATAAAAAAAAAATAAGTTTTCCAACTGAAAATAAGAAGTAACATCAAAACTTAAAACGAACAGAAAATATTACGTGTATGATTGGGTTCGCCCCCTAGTCAGTACCTCGCTCTTTATGCCAAAGATTTTTTAGTACTTTCATAAGAGCTATTTATTCTAGATAACGGCCTTTGTGCTTAAGGGGTCCTTTTTAAAGAATTGGAACAAAATTCGAACTTTAGCTTAGAGAGCGAGGTATTGACTAGGGGGCAAGCCCCCTAATATACGTATTAAAAATATATGAATATAGAAGTTCGTTACGTAAGTTAATTCGTAAGTTATGTATGTTTACTACTAATAAAAATGTTCTTAAATAAAATTAAACAACTTTCGAGAAAGCCATTTAGCCAAATAAAATTAAAATTGATGTGAAAATTTTTTTTTAATTATTCGTGTATGGTGAGCAAAAACCAAAACCTGCATTAATTCAAAAACGTTCAAAAATCAAATAAAAAAACAAGTTTTTTTTAAGTGAGAGTAAGGAGCGACGGTACAACTTAAAAAGAAAAGAAATCATTACGCATATGAAAGGGGCTGTCCCCTCCTCAACACCTCGCTCTTTGCGCTAAAGTTTGACTTTCTCACAACTATTATTTTTTTAAACAATAAAAAACTTTAGCTTAAAAAGCGTGGCGTGGAGGTGGGGACAGCCCCTTTCATATACGGAATAATTTCTGTTCGTTTTAAGTTTTAACGTCGTTCCTTACTTTCAGTTAAAAAAAAAAACTTGTTTTTTTATTTAATTATAAACATGAATTAAACTTCCCCAAAAAGATAGCGATTTTGATGGAATTTCTATAAAGAAATTCAATGAAGTTCCTAAGGGCAGTATAAAAAAAACCTTGAAATTCCTCTTTTTGATGAGGTCTGAGGGGGCAAAAGCTTCCCTCATATTGCGGAGATGATTTTGGATTTTGGATAACTATGCTTAAGTTCAAAAATTAATTATGCCCAATAAGCTGTTTTTCGTGTAACATTGTTGTGCGAAAGTCAAAAAAAATTTAAAAGAGTCATTTGTGGGGAAAGGAGTCCTCCTAACATTTTGGGTAACCATGAGTACGCTATTAAAAACAAACGGAAATTAAAAATAGTTTTTTCAAATGAAAGTAAAGAACGACATTAAAACTTATAATGAACTGAAATTTTTGCGTATGATGGGAGACCCCCCCCCCCTTAACTCCCTGCTCTGTTTGCTAAAGTTTCGCTTGTTGTCCCATTTCTGTAAGAACGACTGCTCAAACACAAGGGCTGTTTAATTGGAATAAGAAGTGTTTTAAAGCACTATAAAATTTTTGCGCAAAGAGCGAGGGGTTGGTCAGGAGGTAGTCTTCCACATACCGAATAATTTCGGTTCATTCTAAACAGAGGTGTCACCCTTTACTTTCATTTGAAAAAAAAAGCTTTTTCTTTGTAATTAAATTTTATTAACGGAACGATATGTTTTTGATTTAAAGTAGTAAAAAAAATGTCTCATTTGTGCAGTGTATAGAACCAAAAAAAGGTATCAAAACCATAAATCACTTCATCAAAAACCGTAGCATCAACATTGAAAGAAAAAACAACGGTACTTCAGCAACTATAGCCAGCAGCATGATTTCATTTAAAGTTGTAGTAGCGTGAGAGACCGATTTAATTTAGTCCTAATTACGGATTACTATCGTGAATCTGGTATTCAGAGGTGAATTATTTTTTATACAGATAATTTCCAGAGTCAAACGGTACTTGGGTTAAATTCTAAAGCATGCAATTCTAATATTACAAGTAAGGAGTGCTTTTCGAGATGTAGATGCTTAAGAAAAAAACTTTATTTCGCATGATTTTTATCAATTTTACTAGATAAAATAAAAGATTTTTAAGCTGAAAATAAGAAACAAGATTAAAACTTGGGACTGACAGAAATCATTTTGTGTATGGGGGGGGGGGGGCTGTCCCTCCTCACTTCCCTGCTCTTTGCACTAAATTTTTATATTACTTTAAAAATACTTCTGATTCCGATTCAACGGCTCTGTGAAACTTGTGAAAAACTGAAACTTTTGCGTAAAGAGTGAGGGGTTGGAGAGGGGAAAGCCCCTAATATACGAAACATTTTATTTTTGTGTAAAGTTTTAATGTTGTTCCTTACTTTCAGTTGAAAAAAAATCTTTTTTTTTGTAATTTGTGATCGTTTTTCAAATCATGCCAAGGTCTAACCAAAATATGACGTGGGCTACCCTCCCCATAAACCCCCGATCTCTTGCTGTTACTTACGTTTATCGGTACTCCTATGTTATACCTACTCTTTTATACAGGTCAAACTGGAGTCGCGACATAAAATCCGTTTTGTACTGGTTAATTCAAGACACCGCTGTACAGTAATAAATGCTTAGCGTGGCGTTTAAACTGTTTTTTTTTTGGTTTAGGGGAAGAAAAAGGTACCTAGATTAGGTTAGGTTACGTATTTAATATATGCTATGCTTTACACCCCCACCTCCCTAATGTGTAAATATATAGCCTAAATTTGTTTCTAAACTATTATATATTAATCCTATTTCATTTTATTTCATTAGCATTAACCAAACTAGTAGTATATAAAAGAGATATCAATAATAGGAAATTCATTGGTAGCGCCTTGCTTTTTTAGTTTTTATCTTAAGAGTGATAATTAAAAAAAATTTTTAAAAAAAAAAAGACATAAAATTTTTTTTTTTTTTTTTTTTAATGAGAGAAAGGAGCGACATTAAAACTTAAGAGAAACAGAAATTATTCCGTATACGAAAAGGGGCTGTCCCACAAAGCCTCGCTCTTTACGCTAAAGTTTTTTATTGCTTTAAGAAATAGAGTTGTGAGAAATACTCAAACTTTAGCGTAAATATTGAGGCTTTGAGGAGGGGGCTGCCCCTTTCATATACGGAATAATTTCTGTTAGTTTTAAGTTTTAATGTCGCTCCTTACTTTCAGTTAAAATAACTTGTTTTTCTTATTTAATTACTGAACGTTTTTGAATTAATACAGGTTTTGATTTTGGCTCGCCGTACATGAATAATTGAAACGAAATTTGCATATTAATAATACTTTTTTTTGCTAAATGGCTTTCTCGAAAGTTGTTTAAATTTATTTACGAATGTTTTTATTAGTAATAATTATACGTAACTTACGAATTAACATACGTAACGAGCTTCTATATTCGTTTACTTTCATTACGTATATGAGGGGGTTCACCCACTAATAAATACCTCGCTCTTTACTCCAAAGTTCGAATTTTGTTCCAATTCTTTAGGAATGAACCCTTAATTAGAATAAATAGCTCTTATGAAAGTACTAAAAAAAAATTTAATGTAAAGAGCGAAGTATCGACTAGGCGGCGAACCCAATCATATAGTTTTGGAAAGGCACGCGTACATAATAATTTCTGTTGGTTTTAATTTTTGATGCTGCTCCTTATTTTCAACTGAAAAACTTGTTTTTTTTATTTAATTTATGACCTTCTTTAAATAATGCTGAAAAGTACAGCACGCCCTTCATAGCAATGCCTCTTCCTCCATGAAAACTTCCTCCATGTAAAGATTCTCCCATGTAACCCTCTACCCATCCCCCCCACTACCTGAAAAAATCCCCCCTGAAAACGCGTATATACTTCCCAATAACCAATACTATATGTAAACGATAAGCATAGTTCATAACTTGCAGCCCCTCTCCTGGGACCGTGGGGGAATAAGTCATCCTCAAAGACATAATTATTATATTTTTCAACCATGCTGAATAAAATGACAATCTCAATATTTTGATCGGTTGACTTTGGGGAGAAAATGAGCGTGAGAGGGGACCTAGTTGCCCTCCATTTTTTGTCGTCTAAGAATGGCACTAGAAATTTTAATTTCCGTTCGATAAGCCCTCTCGCGACATTCTAGGACCACTGGGTCGATACTATCACCCCTGGAAAAAAAAAAAAAAAAAAAAATAAACAGGCATCCGTGATCTTTGTTATGGTAAAAATACAAAATTCCACATTTTTTCAGATATGAGCTTGAAACCTCTACAGTAGAGTTTTCTGACATGCTGAATCTGATGATGTGATTTTCATTACTTTTACTTTAGGTACTATTACTTTAGGGGGTGTTTCCTCTTTCTTTCGAAAATAAGGCAAATTTTCTCAGGCACGTAACTTTTAATGGGTGAGACTAAACTTGATGTAACTTTTATATTTGAAATCAGCATAAAGCTCTGATTCTGTTCTATTGGTACCAAAATTTCAGTTTTCAGAGTTTCGGTTACTATTGAGCCGAGTCAGTCTTTACTTACTGTTCGTTACTACGAAATGTTTGAAAATGTCGCATTGTAATAATAATGTTGAACGAAAATTGAATATTAAGTCAAAATTTTTTATGTACGGTAGTTTTGTTAACTATGCTCTTAATAATAATTTTACTCCGAAATATCAAGTGGACGGAAAGGGGTATTCTTGTTCATATGGATGGAAATTTTGCAAGTCTTTTGATCTTATACGTGGCTGAAGCTATGAGCATGAGAGAACCCTATACAATAGGGTTCTCTCATGCTCAAATACAGTCTGCTCATATGCTTAACTGCATTAAAGCATTGTATATAAATAGAAAAAGAGAGATATTACCATTTAAAATCACCAAAACAAAGTTCCTGGTATTATTTGCCACTCTCACGGCCAAAACATTTACTGGCGAGGCTCATGATCCCCGCCTCGCCATTTCACGGCCAAAACATTTACTGGCGAGGCTCATGATCCCCGCCTCGCCATTTCCACCTATCTGGCGGTAGATATGCGAATATAATGCGAGTATTTTATACCAAATATCAAAAGATTGTCATGATGAAAGGGTACCCTTACCCCCCTTCCCCAGCAACAATAATAAAGATGCAGACCAAAAGCATTCCCAGAAATCAAGAGGGATTTTATTTCAATATCCACCCCCCCCCCTCCTTTCCTAAAACTTATTCAATATTTATATGAAGGTTCAATGAAATTTAGGATATTTGGCGATTAAAATTCATAGTTTGAGGCATCTACCCCCGCCCTCTAGCCTACAAAATGACCCACCACCCTTGGTTCAAAATATTTGGTATAGAATACACATCACCGTTCATAATTCTATGAAATACAAAGCAAATCATTTTAGTTAAATGTAGGTTCAAAATAAGAAGAGATGTAGCATCAAAATAAGAAAATAAATATAGAATTGAATTTAAGAAAATTTAGAATTAAAATGAAACTTTTTATCTTCATGGAAAATAATCACAATCATAGTATAACTTTTGTCTGAACTGAAGTGGAAAATTTTTATATTATTTTGGGAAAATAGAAATGATCAATAACTTATTTCATTTTCATTGAAAAAATTCAGAATCGAAGTTGAACTTTTCTCCACTTCTTTGAGAAAAATTAAAGAGGTGAAATCAATAAAGAGTTTGTTACTTACTTTCCTTTTTTTATAATTTCTTGAATTAAATTTCTACATCGTATATCTAAGTCGTGAAAACAATAAAGAGTTTGTTACTTACTTGGAATTTTCTCATAATTTCTTGAACGAAATGTCTTTTTGTTTATCCAGCAGGTGAATTAAAAAAAAAAAATTCTACTTACTTACAATTTTCTCATAACTTCTTTAATGAAATTTCTGCATTGTGTATCCAGGAGGTGTATTCAAGAAAGAGTTTGTTACTTGCTTACAATTTTTTCGTAA
Organism: Artemia sp. Qi Xiang Cuo; assembly: GCF_049724085.1. NCBI lineage: Eukaryota > Metazoa > Arthropoda > Branchiopoda > Anostraca > Artemiidae > Artemia > Artemia sp. Qi Xiang Cuo. Next base: position 31,442,026 of record NC_142800.1, on the reverse strand, counting down.
TTTCTTAAATGAAATATCTGTATTGTGCATTCAGGAGGAGGATTCAGGAAATAGTTGTTTACTTACTTAGAATTTTGTCATAATTTCTTGAATTAAATGTCTTTTTTATTTATCCAGTAGGCGTATTCAAGAAAGAATTTGCTACTTACTTACAATTTTTGATAATTTCTTAAATGAAATTTCTGCGTTGTGTATCCATGAGGTAACTTCAAGAAAGGATTTGTTACTTACTTGGAATTTTGTCATAATTTCTTGAATGAAATGAGTTTTTTTTTGTTTATCCAATAGGCGAATTCAAGAAAGAATTTGCTACTTACTTACAATTTTTGATAATTTCTTAAATTAAGTTTCTGCATTGTGTATCCAAGAGGTGACTTCGGAAAGAGTTTGTTACTTGCTTACAATTTTTTCATGATTTATTGAATGAAATTTCCTTATTGTATATCCAAGAGTTGACTTCAAGAAAGAAATTGTTACTTACTGAGAATTTTTTCATAATTTCTTGAATTAAATTTCTACATCGTGTATCTAAGTCGTGAAAACAATAATGAGTTTGTTACTTACTTGGAATTTTGTCATAATTTCTTGAACGAAATGTCTTTTTGTTTATCCAGCAGGTGAATTCAAGAAAGAATTTGCTACTTACTTACAATTTTTTCATAATTTCTTTAATGAAATTTCTGCATTGTGTATCCACGAGGTGACTTCATGAAAGAGTTTGTTACTTGCTTACAATTTTTTTTCATAATTTCTTAAATGAAATTTCTGCATTGTGTATCCATGAGAGAGACAAAAAAACATACAAATACGTAGATTCAGACACACAAACCGAGAAAGGCATGCATTGGAATAAGCAAAAACCGAGAAAGACATGCATTGGAATAAGCAAACACCCGCCCAGACACGTGGCAAAAAGAGTGAGATAGACAAAAAAACACATACAAATACGTAGATTCAGACACACAAATCGAGAAAGACATGCATTAGAATAAGCAAACAACCATCCAGACTCGCATGCAAAAAGAGTGAGAGAGAAAAAAAACACATACAAATACGTAGAGTCATACACACAAACCGAGAAAGACATGAATTGGAAAAAGCGAACACCTGCCCAGACACACAGGCAAAAAGAGTGAGAGAGACAAAAACACATACAAATACGTAGATTCAGACACACAAACCGAGAAAGGCATGCATTGGAATAAGCAAACACCCGAACATACACACAGGCAAAAAGAGTTTGAGAGAAAAAAAAAACAAATACGTAGATTCAGACACACAAACCGAGAAAGGCATGCATTGGAGTAAGCAAACACCCGCCCAGACACACAGGCAAAAAGAGTGAGAGAGACAAAAACACATACAAATACGTAGATTCAGTCACACAAACCAAGAAAGACATGCACTGCAATAAGCAAACAACCGCCTAGAGACACAGGCATAAAGAGTAAGAGAGACAAAAATAAATATAAATACGTAGATTCAGACATAAAAACAGAGAAAGACATGCATTGGAATAAGCGAACACCCGCCCAGACTCACAGGCAAAAAGAGTGAGAGAGACAAAAACAAATACAAATACGTAGATTCAGACACACAAACCGACAAAGACATTCATTAGAATAAGCAAACACCCCCCAATACACACAGGCAAAAAGAATGTGAGAGACAAAAATACATACAAACACGTAGATTCAGACACACAAATCTAGAAAGACATTCATTGGAATAAGCAAACAACCGCCCAGACACGCAGGCAAAAAGAGTGAGAGAGACAAAAAACACATGCAAATACGTAGATTCAGACACAAAAACTGAGAAAGACATGCATTGGAATAAGCAAATACCCACCCAGACACACAGGCAAAAAGATTGAGAGAGACAAAAACACATACAAATACGTAGATTCAGACACGCAAACCGAGGAAGACATGCATTGGAATAAGTAAACACCTGCCCAAAAACAAAAGCAAAAAGAGTGAGAGAGACAAAAACACATACAAATACGTAGATTCAGACACACGAACCGAGAAAGACATGCATTTGGAATAAGTAAACACCCGCCCAGAAACACAGGCAAAAAGAGTGAGAGATACAAAAACACATGCAAATACGTAGATTCAGACACACAAACCGATACCAATACTTAGATTCAGACTACAACCCAACAATGACAAGCATTGGGACTAGCAAACACCCGCCCTGACTTAGAGTGGTCAGACACACAGTCATAGTGAGAGAGATATCCAAAAAGTTGGGTTGATCTAGGTTCGCTTAGAGCGGCGCGCAATACGTAGATTCAGACACAAAAACTGAGAAAGACATGCATTGGAATAGGCAAACACCCGCCCAGACACACAGGCAAAAAGAGTGAGGGAGAAAAAAACACATACAAATACTTAGAGTGCTGCGCCACTCTAAGACACTCGGTTTTTGTGTCTGAATCTACGTATTTCGTGCCACTGTAAGTGAACCTAGATCAACCCAACTTTTTGGATATCTCTCTCGCTATGACTGTGTGTCTGACCACTCTAAGCCAGGGCGCTTGTTTGCTAGTCTTAATGCTTGTCATTGTTGGGTTGTAGTCTGAATCTAAGTATTGGTATCGGTTTGTGTGTCTGAATCTACGTATTTGTATGTGCTTTTGTATCTCTCACTCTTTTTGCCTGTGTTTCTGGGTGGGTGTTTACTTATTCCAAATGCATGTCTTTCTCGGTTTGTGTGTCTGAATCTACGTATTTGTATGTGTTTTTGTCTCTCTCACTCTTTTTGCTTGTGTTTCGGGGCGGATGTTTACTTATTCCAATGCATGTCTTCCTCGGTTTGTGTGTCTGAATCTACGTATTTGTATGTGTTTTGTCTCTCTCACTCTTTTTGCCTGTGAGTCGGGGTGGGTGTTTGCTTATTCCAATGCATGCCTTTCTCGGTTTGTGTGTCTGAATCTACGTATTTGTATGTGTTTTTTTCTCTCACACTCTTTTTGCCTGTGTGTATGTTCGGGTGTTTGCTTATTCAAATGCATGTCTTTCTAGGTTTTTTTGTCTGAATCTACATATTTGTATGTGTTTTTGTCTCTCTCACTCTTTTTGCCTGTGAGTCTGGGCGGGTGTTCGCTTATTCAAGTGAATGTCTTTCTCGGTTTGTGTGTCTGAATCTAAGTATTTGTATGTGTTTTTGTCTCTCTCGTGTGAGTCTGGGTGGGTGTTTGCTTATTCCAATGCATAACTTCCTCGGTTTGTGTGTCTGAATCTACGTATTTGTATGTGTTTTTTTGTCTATCTCACTCTTTTTGCCACATGTCTAGGCGGGTGTTTGCTTATTCCAATGCATATCTTTTTCGGTATTTGTGTCTGAATCTACGTATTCGTATGTGTTTTTTGTCTCTCTCACTCTTTTTGCCTGTTTGTCTGGGTGGGTGTTTGCTTATTCCAATGCATGTCTTTCTCGGTTTGCGTGTCTGATTTTACGTATTTATATGTTTTTTTGTATCTCTCACTCTTTTTGCCTGTGTGTCTGGGCGCGTGTTTGCTTATTCAAAATGCATGTCTTTCTCGGTTTGTGTGTCTGAATCTACGTATTTGTATGGGTTTTTGTTTCTCTCACTCATTTTGGCTGTGATTCCTCGGTTTGTATTTCTGCATCTGAGTATTTGTATGTTCTTTGGACTCTCTCACTCTTTTTGCCTGTGTTTCTGGGCGGGTGTTTGCTTATTTAGATACATGTCTTTCTCGGTTTGTGTGTTTGAATCTACGTTTTTGTATGTGTTTTTGTCCTTCTCACTCTTTTTGCCCGTGTGTCTGGGCGGGTGTTTTCTTATTCAAATGCATGTCTTTCTCGGTTTGTTTTGTCTGAATCTACGTATTTGTATGTGCTTTTGTCTCTCTAACTCTTTATGCCTCTGTGTCTGGGCGGGTCATTGCTTATTCCAAACTTCAAGAAAGAGTTTGTTACTTACTTAGAATTTTGTCGTAATTTCTTGAATGAAATGTGTTTTTTATTTACCCAGGTGGCGAATTCAAGAAAGAATTTGCTACTTACTTACAATTTTTTGATAATTTCTTAAATGAAATTTCTGCATTGTGTAGCCATGAGGTAACTTCAAGAAAGAGTTTGTTGCTTACTTAGAATTTGGGGTTTGAGAGACTCAGTTGCCTGATTCCTTCTGGTTTTTCTTTACTTGGTGGTCATTTGTTGTATCTTTTAAAAGATACAAAAACTACTTATTTAACACAAAAATTTCGTTTTTAATGAGCACTAAGTAAAGAACAATCATACGGAATCCGGTAACTGAGTCTCTCAATCCCCGTAAAGCTCTTTTAAAAGATACAAAAACTACTTATTTAACACAAAAATTTATTTTTTAATGAGCACTAATTAAAGAAAAACCACACGGAATTGGGCAACTGAGTCTCTCAAACCCCTTAAAGCTCTTTTAAAAGATACAAAAACTACTGATTTAACAAAAAAATTTCGTTTTTAATGAGCACTAAGTAAAGAACAATCATACGGAATCCGGCAACTGAGTCTCTCAATCCCCGTAAAGCTCTTTTAAAAGATACAAAAACTACTTATTTAACAAAAAAAATTTCGTTTTTAATGAACACTAATTAAAGAAAAACCACACGGAATTAGGCAACTGAGTCTCTCACACCCCTTAAAGCTCTTTTAAAAGATACAAAAACTACTGATTTAATACAAAAATTTCGTTTTTAATGAGCACTAAGTAAAGAACAATCACACGGAATTAGGCAACTGAGTCTCTCAAACCCCTTAAAGCTCTTTTAAAAGATACAAAAACTACTGATTTAACACAAAAATTTCGTTTTTAATTAGCACTAAGTAAAGAACAATCACACGGAATCCGGCAACTGAGTCTCTCAATACCCGTAAAGCTATTTTAAAATATACAAAAACTACTTATTTAACACAAAAAATTTCGTTTTTAATGAGCACTAAGTAAAGAAAAACCACACGGAATTAGGCAACTGAGTCTCTCAAACCCCTTAAAGCTCTTTTAAAAGATACAAAAACTACTGATTTAACACAATAATTTCGTTTTTAATGAGCACTAAGTAAAGAACAACCACACGGAATTAGGCAACTGAGTCTCTCAAACCCCGTAAAGCTCTTTTAAAAAAATACAAAAACTACTTATTTAACACAAAAATTTCGTTTTTAATGAGCACTAAGTAAAGAAAAACCACACGGAATTAGGCAAGTGAGTCTCTCAAACCCCTTAAAGCTCTTTTAAAAGATACAAAAACTACTTATTTAACACAAAAATTTCGTTTTTAATGAGTACTAAGTAAAGAACAACAACACGGAATTAGGCACCTGAGTCTCTCAATCCCCGTAAAGCTATTTTAAAATATACAAAAACTACTGATTTAAAACAAAATTTCGTTTTTAATGAGTACTAATTAAAGAAAAACCACACGGAATTGGGCAACTGAGTCTCTCAAACCCCTTAAAGCTCTTTTAAAAAGATACAAAAACTACTTATTTAACACAAAAATTTCGTTTTTAATGAGAACTAAGTAAAGAAAAATCACACGGAATCAGGCAACTGAGTCTATCAATCCCCTTAAAGCTATTTTAAAAGATACAAAAACTACTTATTTAACACAAAATTTCGTTTTTAATGAGCACTAAGTAAAGAAAAACCACACGGAATCAGGTAACTGAGTCTCTCAAACCCCTTAAAGCTCTTTTAAAAAGATACAAAAAATACTTATTTAACACAAAATTTCTTTTTTAATGAGCACTAAGTAAAGAAAAAACACACGGAATTAGTCAACTGAGTCTCTCAAACCCCTTAAAGCTCTTTTAAAAGATACATAAACTACTTATTTAACACAAAAATTTTGTTTTTAATGAGCACTAAGTAAAGAACAAACACACGGAATCCGGCAACTGAGTCTCTCAATCCCCGTAAAGCTCTTTTAAAAGATACAAAAACTACTGATTTAACACAAAATTTTCGTTTTTAATGAGCACTAAGTAAAGAAAAACCACACGGAATTAGGCAACTGAGTCTCTCAAACCCCTTAAAGCTCTTTTAAAAGATATAAAAACTACTGATTTAACACAAAAATTTCGTTTTTAATGAGCACTAAGTAAAGAAAAAAACTACTTATTTAACACAAAATTTCGTTTTTAATGAGCACTAAGTAAAGAAAAACCACACGGAATGAGGCAACTGAGTCTCTCAAACCCCTTAAAGATCTTTTAAAAAGATAAAAAAACTACTTATTTAACACAAAATTTCGTGTTTAATGAGCACTAATTAAAGAAAAACCACAAGGAATTAGTTAACTGAGTCTCTCAAACCCCGTAAAGCTCTTTTAAAAAGATACAAAATGTACTTATTTAACACAAAATTTCGATTTTAAATAGAACTAAGTAAAGAACACTTACCCAGACTCCGGAAACTGAGTCTCTCAATCCCCTTAAAGCTCTTTTAAAAAGATATAAAAACTACTTAGTTAAAACAAAAATTTCGTTTTTATTGAGCACTAAGTAAAGGAAAACCATACGGAATTAGGCAACTGAATCTCTCAAACCCCTTAAAGCTCTTTTAAAAGATACAAAAACTACTGATTTAACACAAAAATTTCGTTTTTAATGAGCACTAAGTAAAGAAAAACCACACGGAATTAGGCAACTGAGTCTCTCAAACCCCTTAAAGCTCTTTTAAAAGATACATAAACTACTGATTTAACACAAAAATTTCGTTTTTAATGAGCACTAAGTAAAGAACAATCATACGGAATCCGGCAACTGAGTCCTCTCAATCCCCGTAAAGCTCTTTTAAAAGATACAAAAACTACTTATTTAACACACAAATTTCGTTTTTAATGAGCACTAAGTAAAGAAAAACCACACGGAATCAGGCAACTGAGTCTCTCAAACCCCTTAAAGCTCTTTTAAAAGATACAAAAACTGCTGATTTAACACAAAAATTTCGTTTTTAATGAGCACTAATTAAAGAAAAACCACACGGAATTAGGCAACTGAGTCTCTCAAACCCTGTAAAGCTCTTTTAAAAGATACAAAAACTACTTATTTAACACAAAATTTCGTTTTTAATGAGCACTAAGTAAAGAACAACCACACGGAATCCGGCAACTGAGTCTCTCAATCCCCGTAAAGCTCTTTTAAAAAGATACAAAAACTACTTATTTAACACAAAATTTCGTTTTTAATGAGCACTAAGTAAAGAAAAACCACACGGAATTAGGCAACTGAGTCTCTCAAACCCCTTAAAGCTCTTTTAAAAGATATATAAACTACTTATTTAACACAAAAATTTCGTTTTTAATGAGCACTAAGTAAAGAAAAACCACACGGAGTCAGGCAACTGAGTCTCTCAAACCCCTTAAAGCTCTTTTAAAAGTTACAAAAACTACTTATTTAACACAAAATACAGGCAAGCAAATAACATGGGAATTCCTATACACGCAAGCAAATAACTGAGTTATTTTTACGTCACAATTTTCAACTTAAAACCATTCTAATTATAGCATCCCATTTCTCATTCTTTAATTACCTGTGAGGCATTCTTAACCATCGCAATACCTTTACGCAAATACCTTTTCGCAAAAAAATCGCAAATCTCGTAAACTAAAGAAGTAATTATAACTGAGTTATTTTTACGTTTCCAATTACTAATTACCCCTTTTTTGCAAATGCTAAACAGCTATTCCTTTTATTCAAATCCTAATCACCAATCAAGTTATGCTCGTTCCTCTTGGCAAAGAGTGCAATGCCCCTGTAGAATAGGACTACCTACCAGAAAGCAAATTACATGGAAATTGCTATACGTCTCGGCAAAGTATAAGTTAACATACTACTGGTTTGAGGGTGGATACTAGGGTAATCGGGGGCGCTGATGACGAATATTGGGGTGCACAAGTTCGCACGCGTTTAGAACACGGTCATTTAGCCTATAAAGTCAAATTTTGCCTATAACGACGTCATACCGTTCTTGATTTTTTTACACGGTACAATAAACTGAAAACTTTATAAACTTGGCATATTCTAAATTCTAAGAACAAGTAATTTTTCCCCACAACCTTTATTTGTTTAGTTAACTCTCATTTAACTTTGAAAACAAGGTTTTTAATATACTTTTTCTGATTTTTTTGGTTTTTCTTAAATTTTTTCCTACATAAGTATATTTTTTATGCTTTATTTGAATTCTGCCTCTTTCCAAAGAATTTTTAATTCTTGAGCAACTATTTATTTTTCCCAAATAACGTCATAGCTTTCAGAAATTAGCCTACAATGACCACGTTTTATTTTAATTTTTTTTTTAGCTATTAAAAAAAAATGAAAACGAATCAAACTGCACATAATTCGAACCGTCAGAATGTCTTTTACACGTTGTTAATAAAAACAAAGTCGAGACTTGAATCTGCAAGAATATATAAGTGTTTGAACAAGAAAATTTGCCCCTCCCAAAAAGAAAATTTTCTGAATAGTGGCGATTTACTCGAAATATTTTCAACATAACCTATAATTTCTATCTCACCAAACGATAGACGGCTCTGTTCTGAATCAAATCATATATTTACATTCTATACAACTAATATTTTTAACCAGGAAAAAAACAAAAACAGATGCCTCGTTCTGCGATCGCATGCACGAATTTGGTTTCCACAGCAATAAAAAAAAAGCCCAACATCTTACATATCGGGTTTTAGTTGTATAAAGTACTTAGCCATAAAAGGCTAATTTCTTCTTTATAAGCCAAAATCGTCAAGTTCTACATTAGTGCGAGCATGTGCACCTCGATATTCGTTTTAAGCACCTTAGATTACCCCGGAATCCATACTCAAACCAACTGCGGCTTATGTGAGCCACCCCCTCCCTTTTTTGAACGATAGCAAGCCTTGGATCACTGACTATTGCATAAAGTACTGAAAACTACGACATAAAAGGAAATGATTTAGGATATTTATCTGATCTAGCTAAAGGTGAGGATTCCGGAAACAAAGATTTTAAGGGGTGTCAGTTGTCTTGCGTGAGGTACACCATGTTGGTACAACTAGTTCTGAAGCATGTAAACAGATAGGAGATGCTTTGAACAGCATTGCTCCGATTTTTTCAAAGTACACCGAGTCTAGATCTACCATAAGGAATCCTAGCCTCTAGATCAACTATTTAGATCTTATCCGTACCGGAAACAACTATCTTTATGCTGAAAGAGCTGCGGACAGGGGATCACACTTAAACGCCACAAAAGAGATGATTCCGATTTTCTTCGCATCTGAAAACCATAAATACGTCGCAGCTGCCCTTAACTACCTAGCAGAAATGCTACGCCTGCCTGAAAAAGCGCCAGAAGTTCAAAGAGAGTTTGAAGACAACCAAGCCGTTTAGCAGCATTGCATACGATCTGGCTTTAGAGTCGACCGTGAATCTGGACATCAAAGGTCATTGGGGAGTTTCCGGTATCGTTGGTGTGACAACGAATGAAAATGCCAGGGATCGATATCTGGCTATTTTCCCCTTTCTCACAGCAGTCACCAGAATGCTGAAAGCCAACCTGAATATGGAAGACGAGGCAATGAAGCATCATTAAGATACCACTGCGTTTACGAATCTGACAATAAAAGACAAAAATCGGGCTATGGACTTTGTAGAGTTGCTCGGAAACCCATTCAAGACCCCCGGTCCTCAAAGGTTCTCTGGGCTCTCAAAGGGCCCCCCGGCGCCCCCAATGGCTCCTGAGTCCCCCATTATAATACTTTTTAAGGCTTTATTATATCTTTTCAGAACAAATTATTATTTTAGGGAATTATTTCGGCGAAACAGTTAGAGACATTCTAAAAGATAATTTAAAAGATGATTTTTGAAGAGGACTTGAGGGTGAAACTCTGTGGTCGTTATAAAACACAAGTTCCATTTGAACAATGTTGTGAGGTCCCTTACCACAACCCCAAAGGGCTCCGACCCCCCCACCCCAACCCCGAAGGAAACCTCCGGTCCTCAAAGGTTCTCTGGGCTCCCAAAGGGCCCCCCGGCGCCCCAAAGGCTCCAGAGTCCCCCATTATAATACTTTTTAAGGCTTTATTATATCTTTTCAGAACAAATTATTATTTTAGGGAATTATTTCGGTGAAACAGTTAGAGACATTTTAAAAGATGATTTTAGAAGAGGAGTTGAGGGTGTGAAACTCTGTGGTCGTTATAATACACAAGTTCCATTTGAACAGTGTTGTGAGGTCCCTTACCACAACCCCAAAGGGCTCCGATCCCCCCACCCCAACCCCGAAGGAAACCCCCGATCCTCAAAGGTTCTCTGGGCTCCCAAAGAGCCCCTGGCACCCCAATGGCTCATGAGTCCCCCATTATAATACCTTTTAAGGCTTTATTATATCTTTTCAGAACAAATTATTATTTTAGGGAATTATTTCGGTGAAACAGTTAGAGACATTTTAAAAGATGATTTTAGAAGAGGACTTGAGGCTGAAACTCTGTGGTCGTTATAATACACAAGTTCCATTTGAACAGTGTTGTGAGGTCCCTTACCACAACCCCAAAGGGCTCCGATCCCCCCCCCCACCCCAACCCCCAAGGAACCCCCCCGTCCGCAAACGTTCTCTGGGCTCCCAAAGGGCCCCCGGCGCCCCAAAGGCTCCTGAGTCCCCCATTATAATACTTTTTAAGGCTTTATTATATCTTTTCAGAACAAATTATTATTTTAGGGATTTATTTCGGTGAAACAGTTAGAGACATTTTAAAAGATGATTTAAAAGATGATTTCAGAAGAGGACTTGAGGGTGAAACTCTGTGGTCATTATAATAAACAAGTTCCATTTGAACAGTGTTGTGAGGTCCATTACCACAACCCCAAAGAGCTCCAATCCTCCCAGCCCAACCCCCAAGGAAACCCCCCGTCCTCAAAGGGTCTCGGGGCTCCCAAAGGGCCCCTGGTGCCCCAATGGCTCCTGAGTCCCCCATCATAATACCTTTTAAGGCTTTATTATATATTTTCAGAACAAATTATTATTTTAGGGAATTATTTCGGTGAAACAGTTAGAGACATTTTAAAAGATGATTTAAAAGATGATTTTAGAAGAGGATTTGAGGGTGAAACTCGGTGCTCGCTATAATACACAAGTTCCATTTGAACAGTGTTGTGAGGTCCCCTAGCACAACCCCAAAGGGCTCCGATCCCCCCACCTCAACCCCGAAGGAAACCCCCGGTCCTCAAAGGTTCTCTGGGCTCCCAAAGGGCCCCCGGCGCAACCAATGGCTCCTGAGTCCCCCATTATAATAATTTTTAAGGCTTTATTATATCTTTTCAGAACAAATTATTATTTTAGGGAATTATTTCGGTGAAACAGTTAGAGATATTTTAAAAGATGATTTAATAGATGATTTTAGAATAGGATTTGAGGGTGAAACTCGGTGGTCGTTATAATACACAAGTTCGATTTGAACAGTGTTGTGAGGTCCCCAACCACAACACCAAAGGGTTCCGATCCCCCCCACCCCCACCCCAAAGGAAGCCCCCCGGTCAGCAAAGGTTCTCTGGGCTCCCAAAAGATCCCCGGCGCCCCAATGTCTCCTGAGCCCCCATTATAATAATTTTTAAGGCTTTATTATATCTTTTCAGAACAAATTATTATTTTAGGGAATTATTTCGGTGAAACAGTTAGAGACATTTTAAAAGATGATTTAAAAGATGATTTTAGAAGAGGATTTGAGGGTGAAACTCGGTGGTCGCTATAATACACAAGTTTCATTTGAACAGTGTTGTGAGGTCCCCTACCACAACCCCAAAGGGCTCCGATCCCCCCCTCCCCACCCCAACCCCGAAGGAAGCCACCGGTCCTCAAAGGTCCTCCAAGCTCCCAAATCAACTGAAAGTAAGGAGCAACATCAAAACTTAAAAACGGACAGAAAATAGATTTTTACGTGAAAACAACTTCAACAGTGCCCAGCCCCCCCGCGATCAGAAATTAAATTATAAAAAAGTTTCTTCAACTGAAAGTAAGGAGCAACATCATAACTTAAAAACGGACAGAGAATAGATTTTTACACGAAAACAACTTCAACAGTGCCCAACCCCCACCGCGATCAGAAATTAAATTATAAAAAAAAGTTTCTTCAACTGAAAGTAAGGAGCAACATCAAAACATAAAAACGGACAGAAAATAGAGGCTGTGTGTTTTTTTCTGAACTTTCTGTGGGAGGAGAGGGTAACTATTTAGTTTAAGAAATTAGTTTACGAGTAGAAAAATGCTTCACTACAGATAAGGCTATTGTGTTGTTTTTTTTTCTGAACTTTCTGACGGAGGAGGATGGGGTAACTATTTAGTTTAAGAAATTGGTTTACGAGTAGTAAAATGCTTCACGTTTTTTTGCGTGAAAACAACTTTAACCGTGCCAATCTCTCCGCGATCAGAAATTAAATTATAAAAAAAAAGTTTATTCAATTGAAAGTAAGGAGCAACATCAAAACTTAAAAATGGACAGAAAATAGATTTTTATGTGAAAACAACTTCAACCGTGCCCAACCCCCCGCGATCAGAAATTAAATTATAAAAAAGTTTCTTCACCTTTTGAATACACAATACCGAAATTTCATTCAACTTTCATCTAAGAAAGTTATGGAAAATACAATTCTCTAGTTCAAATGTGAAACTTATGTCCAGTTTTGGATACTCATAATAATGAGGACTGATGATTCTAATTCAAAATTTTTTCTCATAAAAACTTACTTTTTTTAAACTTCGAAATCATTCAACTTTATTTTTTTATTTTATTATTTTTTTTGTATGTATCTTAAAATGACAAAATATGCTTACGGTTCTAACAATTGTACTCTATGATTTCTCAGAGACACGATGCGGTTTTCCCACTGGTACTCTATTGCCAGTTATCGACACTACCTAGTTTATTGCAAGCATTAAATCAGTATTTTTTACGCAGTGGAACGATAAACACATAAGTCATATCTTTAAAAAAAAAGTGAAGATGGAGCATTTTAATAAAGTGTGTTCACATGAAAATGTTATTGTAGCATTGAATGCCGACAAGGAGAAGTATTTAAACTATGAAACAAATACAAGCGGTAGCACTATTGGAAATGTATGCATGCATTGTCATGACAGTAAGGAATTAAATTTCTTTGGAATACCGAAAAGATTCCATTGTACAAATGGTGGATATGCGAGATTGAGATCTCCGGAGATAATTGCACTCAAAGAGAATGCCAACATAAAGATAATCATTGATGATAGAGGACAACTCCTTTCTACTGTTGCAGGTAACACATTACCAACTGATACTTCCAATCGTCATCTTTTAGGTATTAGCATTCAACGGAAGGTCAATAAAAGAAAGGCCTACTCTTCTACGAATATCTTAAACCATATCTTGGCTACGTGCCGAAACTGTTACCTGTGTAAAAATAATGTAGTAATAGACAGTGAAATTGCCAGAAAAATTAAAAGGGCATTGTCAGAAAATATCACTATGGAATATCAAGATGAATTGATGAAAAACAAAGTGCCAGAAAACGTTACCACCATTAATCAAACAGTCGATGAATCAAATAATAGCAAAGATGAAACGTATATTGAACCTGTCGGTGACACACCAGTAAATATTGTGTATGACTCAAAATGGAATAATGATTATTCTACCGATTACGAGTTAAGAGAAGACAATAGCTACAATATCAAGAGAGAACATGGTAAACTATTTTATGGAACAGATTCAAAATGTCCAAAGTTGATCATTGATATTAATAATGTATCTTAATATTTTTTTGTATTAATATTCAACCTGGCATTATTTCATTAAAAGTATATTATGCAATACATTGTTATGTTTTCATTATTTTTAGAGTCAGCTAGCACATCAAACGTTTAGACTGTCTATTAAAACATTGGAGATGTATTAAAAGGAATTCGCATACATCTATTGACAGACACATGGGATAACATTGTTCTATAAACGGTTCATAATAAAAAAAATAGTTTGGGACAAGAAAAAAAAAACCTAAAATAGTGTCGTGAAGTCATTTTCAACACTCAGAGCAGTATGCGTGTAAATTTGTGTGTGTAAGGTTTGTGGGTGTGTAAGTCTTTGTGTTTGTGTAAGTTTTTGTGTGTGTAAGTTTGTGTGTGTGTGTGTGTGTGTAAGTTTTTGTGTGTGTGTGTAAGTTTCTGTGTGTGTGTGTATGGTTTTTGACCATAAACTCTAGTTTCCTATAATAAAATTATGGAAAATACAATTCTATAGTTCAAATGTGAAACTTAGTTCCATTCTCTGGTTCAAATGTAGAAAAACCCGTGTGGGTGAGTTGAAATAAAAATTTTTGAACAAGAAATAACTGAAAAGTGTTTTGGGGGAGATGGCTTGATTGGTAAAAGGATGTATTAGCGAAGTTATAGTGGAGGGCGACAAAGTCTTTAAAGTCAAGGCTGTAAGAAAAAAAAATTCTGGATATTTTTGTAAGTTTGTAGTTTACGCTCTAATATCTTATTAGTAACGGTTCTATTTGAATTTTATCCAAGTTGATCAATCAAATGTGAAACTTAGGTCCATTCTCTGGTTCAAGTGTAGAAAAACACCTGTGGGTGAGTTGAAATAAAAAAATTTTTAACAAGAAATGACTGAAAAGTGTTTTGGAGGAGATGGCTTGATTGACAGAAGGATGTATTAGCGAAGTTATAGTGGAGGGCGACAATGTCTTCAAAGTCAAGGCTATAAGAAAAAAAAACTTCCGAATATTTTTGTCGGTTTGTAGTTTATGCACTAATATCAATATCAGTAATGATTCTATTTGAACTTTCTCCAAGTTGATCAAATTGGTCTCTAAATGGTTCATGATAAAAAAAATACTTTGGGAAAAGGAAAAAAAAAATAAAATAATGTCATGAAATCATTTTCAACACTCAGAGAAGTTTTTTTTTGTGTGTAATTTTTTTTGGGTGTATGTTTTATTTGTGTGTGTATATGTGTTAGTTTTTTTTGTGTGTGTAAGTTTTTTTTGTGTGTGTAATTTTTTTTTTGTGTGTGTGTGAGTTTTTATGTGTGTGTAAGTTTTTTTGTTTGTGTGTGTTTAAGTTTTTTTTTTTGTGTGTGGGTAAGTTTTTATGTGTGTGTAAGTTTTTGTGTGCGTGTAAATTTTTGTTTGTGTGTAAGTTTTTGTGGGTGTGTAAGTTTTTGTGTTTGTGTAAGTTTTTGTGTGTCTGTGTAAGTTTTTGTGTGTCTGTGTGTGTGCGTAAGTTTTTATGTGTGTGTGTAAGTTTCTGTGTGTGTGTGTGAGTTTTTGCGTGTGTGTATTCAAAATATTTTTGGTTTATCGACCTAGTGGTACCAAAATATCCTAAGAGGGCTCATTTGACTGGAAATTAAAAGTTCTAGTGCCATTTTTAAGCGACCAAAAAGATTGGATGGTATCTACGCCACCTCTCATGCCTCTTTTTTCCGTAATCGAGCAGACAAAATTTGACAAGACACACAAACAGAGTCATAGTTAGAGAGATATCCAAAAAGTTGGGTTGATCTAGGTTCACTTAGAGTGGCGCGCCACTCTAAGTGTACCTAGATCAACCCAACTTTTTGGATATCTCTCTAACTATGACTCTGTTTGTGTGTCTTGTCAAATTTTGTCTGCTCGATTACGGAAAAAAGAGGCATGAGAGGTGGCGTAGTTACCATCCAATCTTTTTGGTCACTTAAAAATGGCACTAGAACTTTTAATTTCCAGTCAAATGAGCCCTCTTAGGATATTTTGGTACCACTAGGTCGATAGACCAAAAATATTTTGAATACACACACGCAAAAACTCACACACACACACACACAGAAACTTACACACACATAAAAACTTACACACACACACACACACACAAAAACTTACACACACACACAAAAACTTACACAAACACAAAAACTTACACACACACAAAAACTTACACACAAACAAAAATTTACACGCACACAAAAACTTACACACACAAAAAAACTTACACACACACAAAAAAACTAACAAACACACACAAAAAAAAAATTACACACACACACAAAAAATAAAACTTACACACACATACAAAATAACACACACAAAAAAAAAAAAATTACACAAAACAAAAAAACTTACACACACGCACACACAACTTACACATACACACACAAAAACTTACACACAAAAAAAAAAAAATCTCTGAGTGTTGAAAGTGATTTCATGACAATATTTTAGTTTTTTTTTCTTGTCCCAAACTATTTTTTTATCATGAACCATTTAGAGACCAATTTGATCAACTTGGAGAAAGTTCAAATAGAATCATTACTGATATTGATATTAGTACGTAAACTACAAACCGACAAAAATATTCGGAACTTTTTTTTCTTATAGCCTTGACTTTGAAGACATTGTCGCTCTCCACTATAACTTCGCTAATACATCCTTCTGTCAATCAAGCCATCTCCTCCAAAACACTTTTCAGTCATTTCTTGTTAAAACAAATTTTATTTCAACTCACTCACATGGGTTTTTTTACATTTGAACCAGAGAATGGACCTAAGTTTCACATTTGATTGATCAACTTGGAGAAAGTTCAAATAGAATCGTTACTGATATGATATTAGTGCGTAAACTACAAACTTACAAAAATATCCAGCACTTTTTTTTTCTTATAGCCTTGACTTTGAAGACTTTGTCGCCCTCCACTATAACTTTGCTAATACATCCTTTTGCCAATCAAGCCATCTCCCCCAAAACACTTTTCAGTCATTTCTTGTTCAAAATTTTTTATTTCAACTCACCCACACGGGTTTTTCTACATTTGAACCAGAGAATGGACCTAAGTTTCACATTTTAACGATAGAATTGTATTTTCAATAATTTTCTTATAGTAAACTAGAATTTATTGTCAAAAATCATACACACACACAGAAACTTACACACACACACACAAATTTACACTCACACACACACACAAACAAAAACACTTACACAAACACAAAGACTAACACACACACAAAAACTTACACACACACACACAAATTTACACGCACACAGCTCTGAGTGTTGAAAATGATTTCACGACATTATTTTAGGTTTTTTTTTTTTTCTCTTGTCCCAAACTATTTTTTTTATTATGAACCGTTTATAGAACAATGTTATCCCATGTGTATGACAAAAGATGTATGCAAATTCCTGTTCATACATCTCCAATGTTTTAATAGACATTCTAAACGTTTGATATGCTAGCTTACTCTAAAAATAATGAAAACGTAACAATGTAATGCATAATATACTTTTAATGAAATAACGCCATGTAGAATATTAATACAAAAATATATTATGATACATTATTAATATCAATGATCAACTTTGGACATTTTGAATCTGTTCCATAAAATAGTTCACCATGTTCTCTCTTGATATTGTAGCTATTGTCTTCTCTTAACTCGTAATCGGTAGAATAATCATTATTCCATTTTGAGTCATACACAATATTTACTGGTGTGTCACCGACAGGTTTAATATACGTTTCATCTTTGCTATTATTTGATTCATCGACTGTTTGATTAATGGTAGTAACGTTTGCTGGCACTTTTTTTTTCATCAATTCATCTTGATATTCCATAGTGATATTTTCTGACAATGCCCTTTTAATTTTTCTGGCAATTTCACTGTCTATTACTACATTATTTTTACACAGGTAACAGTTTCGGCACGTAGCCAAGATATGGCTTACGATATTCGTAGAAGAGTAGGCCTTTCTTTTATTGACCTTCCGTTGAAAGCTAATAACTAAAAGATGATGCTTGGATATATTAGTTGGTAATATGTTACCTGCAACAGTAGCAAGGAGTTGTCCTCTATCATCAACGATTATCTTTATGTTGGCATTCTCTTTGAGTGCAATCATCTCCGGAGATCTCAATCTCGCATATCCACCATTTGGACAATGGAATCTTCTCGGTATTCCAAAGAAATTTAATTCCTTACTGTCATGACAATGCATGCATACATTTCCAATAGTGCTACCATTTATACTTGTTTAATAGTTTAAATACTTCTCCCTGTTGGCATTCAATGCTACAATAACATTGTCATGTGAACACACTTTATTAAAATACTCCATCTTCACTTTTTTTTAAGATGTGACTTATGTGTTTATAGTTCCACTGCATAAAAAATACTGATTTAATGCATGCCATAAATTAGGCAGTGTCGATAACCAGCCATAGAGTACCAGTAGGAAAACCACATCGTGTCTCTGAGAAATCATAGAGTAAAATTGTTAGAACCGTAAGCATATTTTGTCATTTTAAGATATAAACAAAAAAAAAAAATAAAATAAAAAATAAAGTTGAATAATTTCGAAGTTTAAAAAAAGTATGTTTTTATGAAAAAAAAAATATTGAATTAGAATCATCAGTCCTCATCATTATGAGTATCCAAAACTGGACTTAAGTTTCACATTTGAACTAGAGAATTGTATTTTCCATAATTTTCTTACATGAAAGTTGAATGAAATTTCGGTATTGTGTATTCAAGAGGTGAAGAAACTTTTTTATAGTTTAGTTTCTGATCGCGGGGGGTTGGGCACGGTTGAAGTTGTTTTCACATAAAAATCTATTTTCTGTCCGTTTTTAAGTTTTGATGTTGCTCCTTACTTTCACTTGAAGAAACTTTTTTTTATAATTTAATTTCTGATCGCGGGGAGCTGGGCACGGTTGAAGTTGTTTTCACGTAAAAATACGTGAAGCATTTTTCTACTCGTAAACTAAATTCTTAAACTAAATAATTATCCCGTCCTCCTCCCTCAGAAAGTTGAGAAAAAAAAGCAAAAACACAATAGCCTTATCTGTAGTGAAGCATTTTTCTACTCGTAAACTAATTTCTTAAACTAAATAGTTACCCTCTCCTCCCACAGAAAGTTCAGAAAAAAAACACACAGCCTCTATTTTCTGTCCTTTTTTAAGTTTTGATGTTGCTCCTTACTTTCACTTGAATAAACTTTTTTTATAATTTAATTTCTGATCGCGGTTGGGGCTGGGCACTGTTGAAGTTGTTTTCACGTAAAAATCTATTTTCTGTATGTTTTTAAGTTTCGATGTTGCTCCTTACTTTCAGTTGAAGAAACTTTTTTATAATTTAATTTCTGATCGCGGGGGGGGGGGCTGGGCGCGGTTGAAGTTGTTTTCACGTAAAAATCTATTTTCTGTCCGTTTTTAAGTTTTGATGCTGCTCCTTACTTTCAGTTGATTTGGGAGCTTGGAGGACCTTTGAGGACCGGTGGCTTCCTTCGTGGTTGGGGTGGGGGGGGGGATCGGAGCCCTTTGGGGTTGTGGTAGGGGACCTCACAACACTGTTCAAATGGAACTTGTGTATTATAACGACCACCGAGTTTCACCCTCAAATCCTATTCTAAAATCATCTTTTAAATCATCTTTTAAAATGTCTCTAACTGTTTCACCGAAATAATTCCCTAAAATAATAATTTGTTCTGAAAAGATATTATAAAGCCTTAAAAAGTATTATAATGGGGGCTCAGGAGCCATTGGGGCGCCGGGGGCCCTTTGGGAGCCCAGAGACTCTTTGTGGACCGGGGGGCTTCCTTGGGGGTTGGGGTGGGGGGGATCGGAGCCCTTTGGGGTTGTGGTAGGGGACCTCACAACACTGTTCACATGGAACTTGCGCATTACCACGAGCATCAAATTTCACCGTGAAATATTACTCTACAATAATATAATAAATCTTCTTGTAAAATGTCTAAAAAACTTTAAGAGAAATTAGTCAATACAATATTACTTGTTTCTAAAGCCGTATGACGAATCATTAAAAGGTATATTAAAGGTGGACTCGGGAGCCATTGGGGGCGCCGGGGGCCCTTTGGGAGCCCAGAGAACCTTTGAGGATCGGGGGGTGCCTTTGGGGTTGGGGTGGGGGGATCGGAGCCCTTTGGGTTTGTGCTAGGGGACCTAACAACACTGTTCAAATGGAATGTGTGTATTATAGCTACCACCGAGTTTCACCCTCAAATCCTCTTCTAGAATCATCTTTTAAATCATCTTTTAAAATGTCTCTAACTGTTTCACCGAAATAATTCCCAAAAATAATAATTTGTTCTGAAAAGATATAATAAAGCCTTAAAAGATATTATAACGGGGGACTCCGGAGCCATTGGGGCGCTGGGGGCCCCTTGGGAGCCCAGAGAACCTTTGAGGACCGGGGGTTGCCGTTGGGGTTGGGGTGGGAGGATTGGAGCCCTTTGGGGTTGTGGTAAGGGACCTCACATCACTGTTCAAATGGAACTTGTGTATTATAACGACCACAGAGTTTCACCCTCAAATCCTCTTCTAAAATCATCTTTTAAATCATCTTTTAAATTGCCTCTATCTGTTTCACTGAAATAATTCCCTAAAATAATAATTTGTTCTGAAAAGATATAATAAAGCCTTAAAAAGTATTATAATGGGAGACTCATGAGCCATTGGGGCGCCGGGGGCTCTTTGGGATCCCAGAGAACCTTTGAGGACTGGGGGCTTCCTTCGGGGTTGGGTTGGGGGGGGGGCAGCGGAGCCCTTTGGGGTTGTGTTAAGGGACCTCACAACACTGTTCAAATGGAACTTGTGTATTATAACGACCACAGAGTTTCACCCTCAAGCCCTCTTCTAAAATCATCTTTTAAAATTTCTCTAACTGTTTCACCGAAATAATTCCCTAAAATAATAATTTGTTCTGAAAAGATATATTAAAGCCTTAAAAGGTATTATAATGGGGGACTCAGGAGCCATTGGGGCGCGGGGGGCCGTTCGGGCGCCCAGAGACCCTTTGAGGCCGGGGGTTTCCGTTCGGGTGGGGGGTGGGAGGATTGGAGCCCTTTGGGGTTGTGGTAAGGGACCTCACAACACCGTTCAAATGGAACTTGTGTATTATAACGACCACAGAGTTTCACCCTCAAGTCCTCTTCTGAAATCATCTTTTAAAATGTCTCTAACTGTTTCACCGAAATAATTCCCTAAAATAATAATTTGTTCTGAAAAGATATAATAAAGCCATAAAAAGTATTATAATGGGGGACTCTGGAGCCTTTGGGGCGCCGGGGGGCCCTTGGGGAACCAAGATAACCTTTGAGGACCGGGGTTTCGTTGGGGTTTGGGGTGGGGGGGTCGGAGCCCTTTGGGGTTGTGGTAAGGGACCTCACAACACTCTTCAAATGGAACTTGTGTATTATAACGACCACAGAGTTTCACCCTCAAGTCCTCTTCTAAAATCATCTTTTAAATCATCTTTTAGAATGTCTCTAACTGTTTCGCCGAAATAATTCCCTAAAATAATAATTTGTTCTGAAAAGATATAATAAAGCCTTAAAAAGTATTATAATGGGGGACTCAGGAGCCATTGGGGGCGCCGGGGGCCCTTTGGGAGCCTAGAAAACCTTTGAGGACCGGGGGCTTCCTTCGGGGTTGGGGGGGGGGATCGGAGCCCTTTGGGGTTGTGGTAAGGGACCTCACAACAGTGTTCAAATGGAACTTGTAAATTGTAACGATCAAAGAGTTTCACCCTCAAATACACTTTTAAAATCATCTTTTAAAATTTCTCTAACTGTTTCACCGAAATAATTTCCTAAAATAATAATTTGTTCTGAAAATATATAATAAAGCCTTAAAAAGTATTATAATGTAGGCTCAGGAGTCTTTGGGGCGCCGGGTGGTCACACAAAATCAGAAAAATGTTCAATGTTCCTTTGGTACCTATGCAATTAGATTAAAAATGAAGATATTTATGCAGTTTCAAGTAGCTATTGCTAAGTTTGCTAAAAGATCAGTTATTTTCTTGCGAAAACACACAAAATCAGAAAAAATATTCAATGTTCCTTTAGTACCTACGCAATTAGACTAAAAATGAAGATATTTATGCAGAGTTTCAACTAGCTATGACTAAGCTTGCTAAAGAGCAGCTATTTTCTTACTGAATCCGCATGTAACTGAACCCTCGTGCAAGTCAACCCTTGTGCAACTCAACTCCCTCAAAACACTTTTCAGCCATTTCATGTAAATTTTTTTTATTTCTAAACTATTTAAAATTGACAACACTGTGCAAATCATCACTTGTGTATTATACAGTACACATTCATTCCATCTCCTCCAAAACACTTTTCAGTCATTTCTTGTTAAAATTATCCAATCATTAATTACCCCTTTTTTCTCCACCTTCAAATGTTCCTTTAGTACCTACGCAATTAGACTAAGTCATCGCCCAGTTAACACTAAGATGTAAATTGAGTAACCCTCTCACAATAACGAACCAAACCAGATTATACCCACCTAACCAGATCAAAAAATGGCGGTCACACTAACTTGATTAGTAATTGGATTCAGATATACTACGAACGGACATTCAGTCCTACATTCACGGGTTTCTGCAAAGTGTTATGGGCCTCATTGAAAAAATACCAATTTAAAAAAAAAAAAAAATAAACATGTATCCATGAGTTTGACCTCCAAAAAATGGGTGTCACAATAGAAAACCTGTCTGCCAAGCCATGTATCGTTCATAGTAATAGGTAAATGGCCCTGGTAACCCAATTACTTGAAAATACACACACATATCCATGCCTCAGGCTTGTGAAAGTGCATGTGTATTCAGTGGTAATTGGGCGCTTACTACTAACGTCACTCAAAAGACCACCTAAAACCAAAAGACGGTTTTTTGGGAGATTCTCTAATTTTTTAATCCTTGAAAATTTTATTAAATGGATTATGCAGTTTCATCTCATTATAAGCTTCCTGTCGTGATTCATAACAGTAAATACTGCAATTAGAGGCACTAGTCATGAGAAAGTCGGAATTTTCTATTGTCTTTGAAATAAGCTGCGTTTTTCCTGACGTACTATTGCTACAAATTATCATTCTAAAAGGCACATTAAGCTTAAACATGAATATTGCTGAAAGTTATTAAATCAGATTAAAAAAAGAAAAAATTTATACTATTTACTTAGAAAGTAAATAAAAAACTGCCGAAACTACAGGTACAAACAAATTAAAAAAAATGATTTGAAAATTGAATATTTTCTGGATTTTTCCTCACTTGTCTTCTCCTTCTACTTACTTACTTACATGTACCTGGATCAGGACACAAGCTATGTAGCTCTCCCTGGCTACAGGATTTGGCAGACTGTTGAATTCCACAGGTTACGGTATTGGGTTAATGGGACGATAATTTCGAGCCATGAAGGGTTCCATCTGTGACAATGTCTCCGGAATCCGCCAATCGGCTCGAGGTCCGATTTGACATTGTTGAGCCAAGTTTTGGTGTGTCCTCCATGTCGTTTCCCCCAATCAGGTGCTGGTTTGCAGCGTAGCCTTTGATTTGCAAAAGTACCGGCCGGTCTTCGGCAAACATGGCCGAACCAGGACAAGCGGCAGTGTCGAATGACAGATGTTATGTCGTACTTCTGGTCACATCGTTGGCGGATGACCGTATTTGGGATTCGGTCGCTGAGTCGTAACCCCAATATGCTCCTCGGGCATCTGTCTTCAAAAGCGTCGAGGGCGTGTGCCTCAGTTACTTTTAAGGGCCACGTCTCACAGCCGTATAGTAAGACCGATCGGACTAGGGCATCGTAAATACTGATTTTTGTGTTCCGGTAGATTCCTTCCTTTTCCACAGTGACTTCCACAGCTGTGCGAAGACAGCGGAAGCTGATGCAATGCGGCATTGGATTTGTTCTCCTTCTACATATAGATGAGTTAATCGTAAACAGCTAGAGATGGTAGATTATCTGGTTTTATTATATCTTTCCTCATCTTGTAGGGAAAAGTCATGTTCGCATTTCAAACTGTTCGTGGTAACAAACTGCAAGTAAGGAGTGACACGGCTAAATAGTAACCAAAACTCTAAAAAAACGGAATTTTTTATATCAATTGGCTTATTATGAATCAAAAGAATTGGCTTATTATGTTAATTCTAAATATATAGCATTCATCAATCTTCGTGTTACACATAAAATGCTACGAGCCTGAAAAAAAATTTGTCTTATTTTTGAAAAAGAGGGAAAACACCCCTTGAAAGTCAAAGAATTTTAATGAAAATCCCGCCATCTCATTCAGCGTATCAGAGAACCTACTATAGAGGATTCAAGCTCCTATTTGCAATTAAATAAAAAAAAATTTTTTTTTAGCTGAAAGTAAGGAGCGACATAAAAACTTAAAACGAACAGAAATTATTCCCTATATAAATGGGGCTCTCCCCTCCTCAACGCCTCGCTCTTTACGCTAAAGTTTGACTTTCTCACAACTCTTATTTTTTTTAAACAATGAAAACCTAATTCCTTATATGAAAGGGGCTGTCGCCTCCTCAACGCCCCGCTCTTTACGTTAAAGTTTTCTATTGTCTTACAAAGCAGAGTTGTGAGAAAGAGTCAAACTTCAGCGTGAAAAGCAAGGCGTCGAGGAGGGGACAGCCTCTTTCATATACGGAATAATTTCTGTTCGTTTTAAGTTTTAATGTCGCTCCTTACTTTCAGTTAAAAAAACTTGTTTTTTTATTTAATTTCTGAAGGTGTTTGAATTAATGCAGGTTTTGATTTTGGCTCACTGTACATGAATAATTAAAACGAATTTTGCCAATTAATTTTCCTCTTTTTTGGTTAAATGGCTTTCAGGAAAGCTGTTTAATTCCACTTACGAACGTTTTTATCGATAATAAGTATACGTAACTTATGAATTAACTTACTTAACGAAATTATTTATTCGTATAATTTTATTATGTATATTAGGGGGTTCACCCTCTAGTCAATATCTCATTCTTTACGATAAAGTTTGAACTTAGTTCCAATTATTTAAGAATGAACACTTAATCACAAAGGCCGTTAATTAGAATAAATAGCTCTTATGAAATGACTAAAAAATTTTAGCGTAAAGAGCAAGGTAGTGAATAGGAGGTGAACCGAATCACATATGTAATAATTTCTGTTCGTTTTAAGTTTTGTTGTTGCTCCTTACTTTCAGCTGAACAACTTGTTTGTATTTTTAAATCTAATTTCTGGTCGTTTTTTTTTTAAATAATGATGAGAAATCCGGTGCCACCTTCATAGCAATGTCACTTCCCCCATGAAAACTTCCTCCATTGAAAGATCCTCCCACGTACCCCACCCCAAAGACTTTGGGGTATTAAATCATCCTAAAAGACATAATTATTATATTTTCGACCATACTGAACAAAATGGCCATCTCAAAATTTTGATCGGGTGACTTTGAAGAACAATGAGTGTAGGAGGGGGCCTAGTTGCCCCCCATTTTTCGGTCACTTGAAAAATGCACTAGAACTTTTAATTTGCGTTCAAACGAGCCCCCTGTGATATTCTAGGGCCACTGGGTCGATACAATCGACCCTGGAAGAAAAAAGAAAAGAAAAAACAAATAAACACGCATCCGTGATCTTTCTTTTGGCAAAAAAAAAAATACAAAATTCCATATTTTTGCAGATAGGAGCTTGAAAACTCTTAAGTAGGGTTCTCTGATATTCTGAATCTGATGGTGTGATTTTCATTAAGGTTCTATGACTTTTAGAGGCCCCCTGTTTTAGAAAACAAGGCAAATTTTCTCAGGCGCGTCACTTTTGATGGGTATGACTAAACTTGATGAAACTTATATATTTGAAATCAGCATAAAATATGATTTTTTTTTATGTATCTATTCGTATCAAAATTCCGTTTTTTAGAGTTTCAATTATTATTGAGCAGGGTCACTTTTGGAAATTAATTTTCATGGAAGGGGGATTTCCGGAGTGATCAGAACAACGATTAGAACTTAGTCTTTTTCCAATGAAAGTATGCTGAGGAAGATTTTTCAGGCTGAATCTTCTGCGATAAATTTTACGGGGGGGGGGCCACGTTGTCAAAACGTAACCCTGGGAGAGGGGTAATTGGGTGGTGAGAGAAAAAAGTAAGGGGTAAAAAATTGAGATAACAGAATTTTCGTGTCGTGATGTGAATTTTCTTTATGTTTTGATGACACGTTGTCAAAAATTCACGCACTTGATGTAGTTTATGAATATCTCTTATTTTTAGGGGCGTTCATGACCTTTCTACTAAAGCTGCTATTCCTTTGTTTCATAACTGTGGGCGCAGCTGATGACGAGGATTTCTACTATGATATCTCTGAGGAAATTGGTGAAGATATCCCTTCTTCTTCTGATATTCCTTCGAAGAAAACCTACATGCCTATAAATCACCTCACAATATCTGATATTACTAGGAGCAGTGAGGTCACAACAAGATCGTGGGTTAAACCATCAAAGGTCAATTTTAGTTTTGAGGCAAGAATAGGGAAACCCGTCCCGTCCGATCAATATAATTCAGAACAAAGAAATCCTTCAAGAGAAACAAGAGAAAGTACTAGTGTACCTACAAAAAAAGTATCGAACACAACAATAATATGGGTTCAAACCACCCCTATGAAACCGGCACCAAACGCAACACCCTCTCCAAAATTATCAGCTGTGCTTAACACTATTGCAGAACAAGTGAGAAGTAATATCCAAAATGGAAGAATAGTAAACAATCCAACATTTGAAAGTAGCCCTTCTAATGACCATAAACAGCATACTCCTGAATATGTGTCCGTTCTAAAAGTAGTAACTTCAACACCGAATAGCACCCTGGAAAAGAATACAACTGAATGGTGGCCAACAAAATTTTTGTATGCAGCACCCACAACTACTACGTCTTATATGAATAAAGAATCTACATTTACACAGCCTATTGAATATTTGAAGAATAAGTTATCAACAAAACCGATCAATCCTACCAGACGCCCCCCTAGCAATCTTCCACCAAATAGACTACCATTTTTTGGCACAACCAAGCCTCCAAATAAAGCAAATGAAAAGACACCTCTTTATTCACCCTTTCTTGTTGTGACGAAAAAGAAAGAGGAACTAAATAATAAGTTAACATCATTTACTACTAAAGAGCAGTTTAAACTTGAACAATCTCATGCCGATACAAAAATAAACTTGCTCAACCTATTTCACGCAACTACAACAATTGAATCACCACCACATGAAGCAGAAACGACACAATCAAATAGTAAGGAAATTGAGGATTATGTTTATGTAAATATATGGAATGTCGTCGACGGGAAGCTTCACTTAAGCCAACAGCAAAAGATACCAGCATCACTTTTTGGAAATATGCAATTTAAAGATGGTGCTATGTTTCAGCCTGGTGATATACCAAGTGCAGTAATGAAAGCAGTAGAAACCCCTGTAAGTAAAAGGCCACTAAGCATCCAAGTAACTTCTTCTAGCCTGTCAGTTTCCGACCTCACAACTAGGTCTCCCTTACTCGTTGGAGAAGGTAATATACGCACATTACCACCATCTATTGTCATACATAATGAAAACAGCTTCGCTCTGAGCAACGGCTTTCCAGAAAAAGGTTTTAAGATTTCTGAGGAAAAAACAATTGCAACTCCAGAACCTGTTTTTATAATTCGTCCAGGGTTCACCTCTGAGAGACTTTTGAGCACAACAACAAGACCTAGATTTAAAACCCGAACAACAACAGGAAGAAAATTTATAGATAGTATGCATCAGGGTACAACAGCCTCCCCTGAAAATTCACTACTACTTAGTGAGGTACCAACCACCAAGATTAAAAGACGCAGAAGACCCACAAGAAAGAAAACAACATTTAAACCTCTAACTACACTAACAGCAAAGCCACTGAAGTTGAGCGCTATGGAGTCACTGATAGAGAATCATTTAAGTAGCCTAAGTACACCTGATCTATTTAAATTGTTATCGGACCCATCTATTTTTAATGGGACCCACTTGACAATTACAGACTTGTCAAATATTAATGCTTTCCGGCTACCTAAGCCTAGTAGTGAAGGTGAAACTATAATCCACACATTTCCTTTGGTAAAAAATGTAACTAGCTACATGGAAACCAATTCAAATCAAGAAAAGCTTCAAATCACACCTATCAAAACGTCTAAAATCAAAACAAAGGCTAATAAAAAACAAAAACCGAAGGTACAAAGTAAAAAACACACAAGGAAGGCGCAAAGGAGAAAGCCAACAAGAAAGATTCAAAGAAAAAAGGCAATAAGAAAGACCCAGATACCAAAAGGATCCGTGAAACAAATAATAATCACACCGCAAGGAGCTTACAGCAACCCTTCCAAAAGAAAACAACAAATAGTTAGAAACAGAGGTGGTAGTCGCTTCGGCAATCTTGCTTCAGGGAATAAAATGATGCTAGGTTTTGCTGCTGCACCGTCTCTCGCCTTAGCTCTTCCATATATTGCACCTATGCTTGGCAGGAAGAAAAGAGAATCTGACACAATCTTACAAAAATATAGAACAATCAATATTTTGCCTTCAGGGTATAGTCATTTAGTTTACGAAGGTAAAAGTCTGAACCGCAAAACATTTAATAGAGTGAAACGTGACACAGATAATGAAGCTAGATCAATTGAAAATTATGAAGACTATTATTATGATGCAGAACAAGTAGCAGAGGAAGTACCAAGTTTGCTCAGTCCGTTTTTAACCGAAAAAGACCAATCTAATGAGCTGCCCACAACAATAGTACCAATTAAAAGCACTTACACCAAACCTTTAGCTGTTGACATTAGCCCGTTCCTAACCAGAATGAATATGACCCAAAAACAGTATTATCAATTGTTCTTACGACCTCCTCTTGAGATTCCCGATAAATACATTGACGATTCTATTACAGTGTTTGCAGGGACTCAAAAACCAGGAAAGAAGAAAAATAAAGTAAAACAAATTCAAATGGATAATGGAAGTGACGCCGAAGATGTGGAAAATGACAATACCAGAACGGTGGATTTAAACCGTTTCTTTGCAAATAAAGGGAAAAAAACAAGCATTTTGAATTATTTTCCTTATTATGCGATACCTTTAATAGGGTTTTTAGGCCCATTGGCACTGCTAGGAGGAGCCGGACGGAAGAAAAGATCCGTTGATTCACCTGAGACAATGACTTCGGAACTTCTCACATCTCCGATGGAAAGACTGTTTCATAGATACAAATAAAATAAACATCAAGCATCAAAACTGTGCCAACAAGCGTTCAGGACACAAACTTTCGAAAGAAAAGTTCAAGAGTGTTGTCCGTAATTTGTGCTTTCAAAAACTTGGCGAAGTCTAGGAAAAGTCGGACAGAGCCAAATATTTTGTCTTTACTCGAGACTATTTAAACTTTCTTAAGAACCGTTAGAGTTTTCAGCTTCTTGTTATATACATCTTAAGTACTACTCCAACAAGGAGACAAAAGATCTTACTTGTGAAAACAATCGTAAAACGGGTGGTAGGGTTTTAGGAGCCCAAAAAAGGGTTGTTTGGGTAAAACCAGTGTATGCATGTAGTGATTTCTTGTTATTTTATATTTTTCAAATATCCCTATAATAGAATGTGTTTATGAAGCGTCAAATGTGATTTTATTCAATATTAGCTATGCAGAATTAATTTGAAGCAAGAATATGTAGCTCATAATAAAAACTCATTTAGCCTCCCAGAAACTACACAGAAAAGAAATCTAACGAATTTGTAACGCCTTTAAAATGTCGTTTGATAAGGCACACAAAGGTGAATAAGCTTTCCCAAATCAGAATTTGACTGTCATAATAAAAGAGAGGCATAACATTTCATAATTTTTAAGAAGAAAAAAAACACAAACATACAACGTGCGGACGTTGTAAAAAATCTTGTTTATTTGTATAAAGGTAATTCTGCCTTCACCGACCCATTTCCAAAGGCATGGTTTGAAGAAGTTTATTAAAAACTTGTTTTTGACCAGATACCATGTTTTTCCTCTCTATTATAGCAACTGAGTTGCTTAGTATGATCATCTTTACTGAAATTGGTCCTTCACTAAAAATAATGTCTCTTGACAAGAAACAATTTACTGAATTTTGTCTAGAATATATTTTCAAACCAATCACGGATGTTTCCTAATCGTTAAAAAAAATTGAGGTAAAATACAATTTTCATGAGCACTTTTATGAAAACAGAATCCAGCTGTTCATTTAACCAACCCATTATTTTTTCATCCTTCGTTTTTGGGGCGTTGGCTTATCACAGATTTTTTATTATCACAGGCGGGGCCTTACAGATTTTTTTTCTAATGTCAATCATTTTAATTTTCAGAAGTGCTTTGTGCACTTAAACCACAACATAAATATTTATACAAACAGTAGCGAAATGTCCTATACTTTCCATTACAGGTTATTGAAACACATCGATCTAGAACTCTCCTCATGACTCAGCGTCTTCGTGCACTTGCAATGAAAATTTTTTAGCGCATTGCGACAAGAATGGTCTGATCGAATGCCAAGTAGCAACTGAAACTATTGCTTTGACCTAAGTATAATTATCTACGGAACAAGTACTGACAAACTCTCCAAAAGTGACCCCGCGCACCTCAGCGCCTCTAGAGGGTAAATGTTGTACTACTTAATCGCTCCGAGCCAATAAATTAAATTTGATATAGCTTTTACGGAACACGTATAATCACCTACGGAACTTGTGATTTACTCGCCAGGTTCGCATAGGTATGAAATCGTCTCCGGAGACGCCGACAAAGGGTCGCTTTTTTGTGTGGAGAGGATAGGTTTTGTCAGTACTTGTTGTATGTGTTTATACTTTGATCTACCTGAAGGATCATGGAGTCTCCCTCCCACCTACAAAAAGACCCATTTGCCCTCCTTAACAATAGCCATAGCACGATTGTGCAACACTGATTAAAATCTTAACCAGCCTCAAATGAATTAACATAGTTAAATGAAACTTTAGAATTTATGGCTTTATTATATGTTAATTATGTGCATCAACATAGCCAAATGAAGCTTTAATGTAGAAGTCTTTATTAAATATTAGTTATTGATGGATTATGTGTATCTTTAAAAAAGACTGTGTCACCACCTTGTGTTAATGCCTCTGAAACTGCCCTTGTGGCAGTTTCAGAGGCAGTTTCGGGGGGGGGGGGGGTTACTAATTTTTGACTCAGTTTTCGACTAATTTGACTTATTTTTACCTAGGTTTTACTAATTTTCGACTTATTTTCGACTCAGCCAAAAATTTCAGGGGGGGGGGGTCAAACCGTGTATCTTTAAAAAAGACTGTGTCACCACCTGGTGTTAATGCCTCTGAAACTGTAAACCTTGTTATATAGCTGTGCAGTAATTTGCAATCAACCAGCTATTCTAGAATTTTTGATAAATTCCATTTTGATCCTCTTTGGGGTAAAATTTCTGTTTTGCACTACAAAATGGCTAAAAACACTACTTTGCTGAGGTATTTTTTTCTGTTAGTTTAAAACGACACTAGAACTTTTAATTCTCGTTTGAAAGAATCCTCTCGCAATTTTATAGGAAATCCTTACTGGAATAAATACAAAGAAGTAAAAAAAAAATGTGTCAGTTACGTCATAAAGGTCTTTCTATTCTTCTGTCATAGTTTATTACCATTTTTTGCACAAAATTGACCTTTCTAACAGTTCGAACAGAACTTTTCAGGGGAATTTCACATGGCTGGAATTTGCCCGAATTCCTTTACGAAATTCTTTTGATGGGTCTTGCTTTCTCCTTGCCGACCCGTGGGGATTTTAAGGGTAATTGTCCGGGATAAATTTCCCCCGGGATGGAATTGTCCAGAGGATATATCTGTCAGAAGGGAGATTTTACCGTGGAGGTGGAGTAAGATTTCCTGGATATATTTAAAAAACCATCTGAAAAAAAAATTAAACAACAAGTGTCTTCATCTGAAGGTAAGGAGCAACATTAAAACTTAAAACAAACAGAAATTATTACGTAGCCTATATTAGGAGTGTTTCCCCCTCCTCAATACCTCGCATTTGACGCTAAAGTTTTTAATTACCTTTAAAAAAGCTTTTTACTGTTCTAATTAAATAATTGTTGTGTTTCAGGAGTCGTTCTCAAGGAATTGGGGCAATTTCAAACTTTTGGGTAAAGAACAAAGTGTTGAGGTGGGGCTAAACAACCTCATATACATAACAATTTCTGTTCGTTTTATCTTTTAATGTTGCTCCTTACTTTCAGATGAAAAAAAAACTTGTTTCTTATTTAATTTCTGATTGTTTCTTAAGTAATTACGGGAAATCTGGCTCCTCCTAAATGGTATAGCCTAATCCCCCATCTCACAGATATATTCTCGAGACAATTCCATCCCGGTGACAATTTGTACCGGACCCTTAACATCTCCATGCGTAAAAACGAGTCGGCAAAGAGAAAGCAAGACCTATAAACATAATTTCGTATAGGAATTCTGGCAAATTCCCCCAGTGTAAGATTTCCCTTGAAAAGTTCACCATTTGGAAACTTACCTCCCCATGAAAAATTCTCCCAGTTGAAAATCCCCCCAGCAGAATTTCGCCCCCCTCCCACCCGAAAAATATATTCATACTTCCCAATAACAAATACTATCCGTAAACAATGGCCAAGTTTTACAGCTTAAAGACCTTTCCCCAGGGGCAGTGAGGGTCAATTTATCTCCAAAGAAATAGTTATTGAGGCTTTTAACTATGTTGAACATAATGGCTATCTCAAAATTTTGATAGGTCGATTTTGGGAAAAAATGGTCGTGGTAAGGGGCCTATTTGCCCTCCAATCTTTTTGGTTACTTAAAAAGAGCACTTGAACTTTTAATATCCGTTCAAATGAGCCCTTTCCTGATATTCTATGACCACTTGGTCGATACGATCACCACTGTAGAAAACAAACAACAAGCCAATAAACACCCATCCGTGATCCTTCTTCTGGCAAAAAATTAAGAATTCCACGTTTTTGCAATTAGAAGCTTAAAAGCTCTGCAGTAGGGTTCTTCGATACGCTGAATCTAATGATGGGATCGTTACCTATGCTTTGATCGTTGAATCTAATGGTGTGATGAAACATTTCATTACCAAGAACTGTTTGAAAGGTTAATTTTGTGCACAAAATGGCAATAAATTATAATAGAAGAACAGAGTGACCATTATAACGTTACCGATAATTATCAGTGACGTTATAATCCATTCAAAGGAAAACAAGACGAAATTAGTCAATATAAAAGATAACGTCATTTCACTGCAACATTAATATTACACTAAACAGGTATGCAAAAATCTTTATTTTACAGGTTTAAAATCAAATTACGCAAGAATCCACAGATGCAAAATTAAGTTAAACACAAAAAAAAACCAATGCAATATTTTGCATTTGATCAGATTGTTTAATCAATTTTCTGTGCATTATCTTATTTGTCATTATTATGTTTTCCAGAAATTGTATATTTCTCGGTTTCTTATAATAACATCAATAATTATCTATTAAAATGTTTTCAAGCAATTTTAAGAAAAGCAGCAGAAGACACGAGGGGGATGTAAAAGGAAGCTTTCCTCGTGGTAACGATATTAATATCAACAGATTGGAAGTATCCCCATGTTCAAAAAGAGCTATTAACCAGCCAGCATGGAAATGGGATAATGGTCGCCTAGATAGCAATCTCAAAGAATACTTGCCTCGTCGTAATAATGCCAGTATAAACAAGTTTGATGAGTCTAAAAACTCAGCTCGTACTTTCTCCAAACCAACATCTGCAAAGAGGAGAGAAGCTCGGGTTGGAAATAAGAAGATTGATCCTTTCGAAAACCTAGAAAAAGAGATAACTACAATTGCCGAAATGCTATCGTTAAGTCTTAGATCACCAGAACTGAGGAACAGATATAAATTAAGAAAAGAAATAATGGATTCTATTAGATTGACAAACTCACTTACTGAAAAAGTAAAAAGATACTGGAGCCAAATTGGAAAACGTGACATCAAAGGAATTATATCCAGCTTTAATTTTGAAATTGACAAATGGAATTCAACTTTAGTCAACTTGGAAAAAGATGTAGAGAAGATGCAACAAAAAGAATGTACATCAGTAAAAAACCTTATTCAATCCGAGCAAAAGGTGATTGATTCTAAAAAGGTAGATAATATCCCGAAACTGACTGCTGGAAATTCCCTCAATTTCAACGGCACGATTGGCAATATTCTGAGGACAATATCAACACTTCGTGATTCGCAAACAGAAGAAGTTAACAAGTTAATTTTGGACATAGAACGTCTCAAGACTGATATGAGTGAGCAAAAACAAAATGAAGCCCCAGAAAAAGAGAGTTCTGATGAAGCCAATAAAAAAAATGGTGGAAAAAGAAAACGAAGAGGAAAGGTTTCAGCAAACAGACGGCAAGATTCTGTACAAGGCTCATCATCAGATAGTTCGTGCAGGCGTGGTCCAAACCCTAACTCGGAAAAAGATCCTCCTTCCTCCTTCCTTCCTCCTATAAAAGGTGGCGGGGCCAACACTTCAGATACAGAGAACCATGTAAAAATAGATGCTGTCAGAGAAAAAGATAGTTTAAAGGAAATATCAGTCGTCGACAACCGAGACGAAGTCGCAGTTTCCAATGTGTATGTGCCATTTTCAGTTCTTGACCATTTTTATTATATGGTGTAATCACTCTATCGTAGAATCCCAGTCTGTTTATATGGCGTAATGTAGTACTCCATAAGCTTTTATCATAATCAAACAAGTTATAGTTCACCATCTAATGACAACAGGCAATTTCTTCAAGTTCCATTGACAATAATAAAAATGCACATTCAAATTTAACACCACAGGATGATTTTTTCAAACCAATAAATTCTGTGTCATATAGTCCTATCATTCTGGAGGCTATTAGTGTAATGTTTGAGCAAAGAAATACTTTGTCAAATTTTTATATCTTTGCCCAAGGTTAGAAAGACTTAAGACTAGGGGGAGGAGTCCTAAAACCATCTGGATTCATTGTGTGGGAGAGTCATAAAACCCATCGAATTCATTGTGGGGAGTAGTTATAAAACTCTTGGTGTCTATTGCTTGCAAAAGAAACATGGAAATTGTTACTTAACTCCTAATTTCCAGAACTTAAAACTATGTATGAAACATGAAAATTGTTACGTAAGTAGCTTGTAAAATATTAAATGTTTGTTAATATCATATACCTCCAACTTTTAATAAATATTCTAAGCGTTAACACCTGTTTAAATATTGTAAACGCAATTTAAATCGCGCTTTTCCATCCATTTATCTAGAGAATAGCCATTTGTTCGGTTTCCTATAGTAGTTCCTTGTAAAGTATATAGCGATGGGTGACATAAAATACACAGATACCTAAGTTCTTATAGAATTCTCTGATGTAAACATTGGATAAACAGTTTCAACTAGCTATAGCTAAGTTTGTTAAAGACGAGCTATTTTCTTGCGAAAACACACAAACTCAGAAAAAATTGTTAAATATTCCTTTATTACATACGCAATTGGACTAAAAATGAAGAAATTATACACAGTTTCAACTAGCAATGGCTATGTTCGTTAAAGACGAGCTATATTCTTGCGAAAACACACAAAATTAGAAAAAAATATTAAATGTTCCTCTATTACCTACGCAATTGTACTAAAAATGAAGAAATTATACACAGTTTCAACTAGCTATGGCTAAGTTTGTTAAAGACGAGCTATTTTCTTGCGAAACCACACAAAATCAGAAAAAATGTTAAATGTTCCTTTTTTACCTACGCAATTGGACTAAAAATAAAGATATTTATACACAGTTTCAACTAGCTATGGGTAAGTTTGTTAAAGACGAGCTATTTTTTGGCGAAACCACACCAAATCAGAAAAAAATGTTAAATGTTCCTTTATTACCTACGCAATTGGATTAAAAATGAAGAAATTATACACAGTTTTAACTAGCTATGGCTAAGTTTGTTAAAGGCGAGCTATTTTCCTGCGAAAACACACAAAATCAGAAAAAAATGTTCTTTTATTACCTACAAAATTGGACTTAAAATGAAGAAATTATACACAGTTTCAATTAGCTATGGCTAAGTTTGTTAAAGTTAAGCTATTTTCTTCTGAAACCATACAAAATCAGGAAAAAATGTTAAATGTTCCTCTATTACCTACGCAATTGGACGATAGTGCGAAGAATCATGTTAAACATTACTTACATGTATCTATTTTAAAGATGTTTCAGATATCTTAATAAAATAAATTAATAAAAACAACTACTTGTAACAAAAATAAACAAATTAAAATGGATGCGAAGAATTATGTTAAATATTACTTACATGTATCTATTCTAAAGAGGCTTCATATGCCATAAAAAAGCTCAACATGCTGCCTCAGACCTCTGAGCTGTATTCTCTAAAATATGTATTTCCTCGCTAAAAATATCTCAATAATATTTGATTCACCTATACCGAATTCCCTTAACAGCTCTCCGAAACTATAACTAGTGGAGGAAAATAGTAACCCTCATTTTTATTATTATTAAACAGTTTCAATCAAATAAACGAGAATATTAAAAAAAATCATGTCGTTACCCGAAATTTACATTATAATATAATAATATATATTGAAAACCCGTCGTATACAATAAATGTACAATGACAGAATATACAAAAATGGGAAAAGAGGAAACAAAAAGATAATATACTAAAGAAAAAAAAAACAATAACAACCAAAGCAACAACTTCTTAAATGGTATACAAAATAGTACGAAAAGTGGAAACAGAAAGATAATATACTCAAAGATTACAACAGAAACAACAACTTCTTAGAAAATAGCAACAAAGACAACAACTTTTGAAATGATAAAAAAGAATAAAAAAGAACAAAAAAGGGAAACAAGAGGGGAAATTAAACAAGCAAACTTGCCCACTCGTGCTTTAGAATTGCTGGTTTTGTTTTTTGCCGGCTAATAAGTGTCTCAACAGCTAGATTTGGGTCCGCTAGGTTGTAGCGCCGAATCAGAAAACTTTTTTTTTCCAAGGTGGCAATTTTAGTAGGTACTTTGCAAAACGGAAAAATAAAGAGCGGATTTTAGACTTTTCACGGTTTGCCAATAAATTCCAGAAAGGGGTCACATATAATATATGTGGCAGAGCGGTAGCGTTGTAAATACTTGCCAGTAGTGGACGGTTAAATCTCAGAGTGGATTTAACGATCAAAGCATAGGAGCTGGAAATTCGTCGTTCAAGATGTGAGATCAGGAGGGAGCGGGTATGCTGTAATGAGGAACCTACTGGCAGCCGCAGATATACTATTTTATCAACTGGTTTTACTGAGCATCTCCCTAGTGTGATATTAGTAGGAGGGTCATTCTTCCAATTGTAAAGCAAGACTTCCGACTTTTGGGAGTTAAATCTCAGACCGACTTTCTCGTAGTTGGACTGCAGACATGAGAATATTTCTGAAAGGCAGTTAAGCGTCCGGCTGAGATTCAGCGTGTCATCAGCATAGCATACTAGGGAGATGTCAATGGAACTGAGAATGCATGATGAAGGACAGCTGTCTTGAGGTTCAATAATGTAGTTGTTGAAGAAATTGGGGGATAAAACTGCTCCCTGACGGGCACCTGTACAGACTGGTATCAAAGCTGACCATGGGGCTGGCGGAAGGCCTTTATCGGGAGGGAGCTTGAGTCGCACGCGAAGGCGACAATAAAGATCACGGAAAGCCCGGATGATATTTGAGTTCACTCCTCTTTTAGCTGAGTTTAGCAACATAAGAGCATGAATCAATGAATCAAACGCTCTCTGCAGGTCTAAGCCCCCGATCGCTACACTTTCTCCTGATTTGTGTGCATCCAGGAGTGCATATGCAACGACATGGAGCGCTTCCGCACAACCAATGCCGTGTTGGAAACCGAATTGTCTTGGTGGACTGCAACAAAGTTTTTCAAACTCATCTACGAATAAAAGCTAAAATAAGTTGCAGAGAAAAGTACCAACCGTGAATGGACGGAAAAAGGAGCATTGCATGGTAACTTTTCCTTTTCTAGGAATTTGCGTAAGATCTCCAATTTAGAAAGTGTTTGGGACAGTACGCTGAATGAGGATAATCTGCATCACAAAGGTTAAATGACAAATGAGAGTGGGACCACCACTTTTTAGATGGAGTTCACTGATCCCTTTAATCCCAAAAGATTGTTTAGGTTTTAGGTGAGAGATGGCCTTGCATACAGCTTCCTCCGTTACAAGATAATCACTCCGAGGACAACTATCTAAGAAGTCGTCCAACTCAGCTTCGTATCTTTCGTTGAGGGCTGGATCAGGAGGCAAAAATTCTGACCCATAATATGCTTACCATTCAGAGTCAGGGATAGCAGATTCCGATAAAGACTCATCGCTTTAGAGGACAGAAAACGCCAAAGAAGAGAAGGATTAATTTTGGCCCGTGTAGATTCGATATCAATCATCTTTTTTCTCTGAGCTTTTAGCTCCTTTGCGAATTTTCTTTTTGTGATCAGGCGGATTGAATTGAATACCCCCGAACGGGGTCGTCCACAAGAAACCCAAAGTTGAAGCTAAAATTTAGACTTAGAATGGTTATCCACTAACTCTGGATTTTCAGACCAGCCAGGAAGGGTATGATGACGGGGTCTACTTAGAGGGTCGGCAGCTTTTTCAGCACAGAGAAGGGCATGGCCAATTTCTGCGCAATAAAAGTCAACTGATAGCTGTGTTTCTTCCCTTGAGAGAGCAGTTAATCCAGAGAGAAGATGGAAAGGGACACGGATCTTACTAAGGACACTGGCCTTTTAGGCCTTTTAGGCGTTATTTATAAGCCCAAACACATCAAATCACTAAATCCAGTGTCTAGATTTGTCCAACATTCTCTTCATTTCTCTCAA
This sequence comes from Artemia sp. Qi Xiang Cuo, assembly GCF_049724085.1. Taxonomy (NCBI): domain Eukaryota; kingdom Metazoa; phylum Arthropoda; class Branchiopoda; order Anostraca; family Artemiidae; genus Artemia; species Artemia sp. Qi Xiang Cuo. The sequence continues at coordinate 31,403,277 of NC_142800.1, read as the reverse complement.
TCTCTCTTAATCTCTTAATCTCTCAATCTCTCTTAATATCTCAATCTCTCTCCATCTCTCAATCTCTCTTAATCTCTCTCAATCTGTTTCACCCAAATCATCCTCTAAACTGTCTCTAACTGTTTCGCCCAAATAATCCCTAAAATGTCGATTAATTTTTTCGCTCAAATAATCCCCTAAACGTAATTTCTGAATGTTCCTTTGTTTAGCATCCCTGTACTGTCACATTTAAAATTCTCAGGAAACCATTCCCGCGTTAAATATACTCAATCTCCTTGTATCTCGTTTGAATTTCTGAAAATTATCTAAGGTGTCCTAGTTACATTATTAAGGCTTCAAAAGAATATAAACTCCAGAATTTATCTCTGACACTAAAGTAGAGAAGCCTTTTTGTTTCTTAATTCCCTTCATGATACATTAGAATTCCCCGTCTGATTTTCATCATTGTCGATTATGTAAATTAATTTCCTAGAAATATGGATTCCCCTCTGTATTCAATACACTTAGAAACATCTCTGATTGCCTAGAAAGAGGCGTGGTTTTGTATTCGTCAGATTTTAGGTCTCTGATTGGCTGTAATCTTGTATTCGTTGCGGTAATTAATGCCTTCCTACTTATATAGTGGTTTTACTTTTATTTGCTAATTTTGTCAGGTCAGTGGTTTCTTTGTATACTAAGAAAGTGCCTTGTTTGAAAGTTATGCTTTAAAATTTTTAGTTATACTGTATTAAAGTTTGATTTGTCTGTGCTAACTTTTTCGATGTTTTTTTTTGTCTTTTTTGGCAGTGCCTTATAGAAGTTATGCTTTGATATTGTTAGTTATGTTGTTTTATTGTTAGGCTTGTCTATGTCAGCTTTGTCAGTGTTGTTTTTTTTTATCTATTTCAAAGGTGCCTTAATTTTTAAATTATGTTTTGATAGGTTTAATTATGCTGTTTCGTGGATTGACTCGTCTGTGCTATTTTTGGCAGTGACTTGATAGTGTATTTCGAAGGTGTCTTGTTTGAAAGTTATGCTTTGATATTCTTAGATGTGTTGCTTTAAAGTTTGACTTGTCTGCGCTTGCTTTGTCTGTGGTTTCTTCATTTATTTTGAAGGTGTTTTGTTTCAAAGTAATGGTTTCTTATGTTTAGTTATGCTGTTTCGTAGTTTGACTTGTCATGCTATTTTTGATATTTTTTCAGCTAGCTGTGCTGATCCCCAGCGTGCTTATATTCCTTACCTCATGTTTCCTTACGAGAGTCTATTCATCTCGAATCGCCATAGTATGTCTGTACTCTTTCAACTACAACCTAAGTTGTCAGTACGGGGATGAAGAGGGGGATCACTTAGCCCCCGTCTTCGTTCTCTATTGGGGGTCCACCACGGGGGGTTATACTTTTTATTGATATTTCCTGGGCAACACGAGACCTATTCTAGGGGATTTTGAGAAGTTTATTCTTTTATTTCTCGTTGGGAAGGGGGTTTTATTACCGTATTTTATTAAATCTCGTAATTTGAATTTAAGACACTATCTAAGAAGTATACTCTTTTTACCGTTTATGACAGGGCGTTTAGGCTTAATTCCCCTGCGCATAGGAGAATTACTTTTCTACGAGGGGGATCAGGATTGGGTAGAAGAAGCGGGTCCATCCGTGGCCTATCAAAATAGATCTTGGGGGTCGTTCGAGTGGATGATTCCTGGACATATCTAAGGAGCGACACCAGAGCAGACTCTGGAGATTATCATATTAGTGCCAAAAAAGGGAGATAAACAAAATATTGGGAAATGGAAGCCCATCTCTCTGCTCTCCTGTGATACCCGATTATGTTCAAAGGTCCTAATTAATAGGCTCAAAAAACTAATAAGAGAGATCCTGGGTGAGACCCCGCACGGGGGCATAAAGGGTCGGAAAGTCCGGCATATTCTTGCTATTTTAAGGAACTTGCTCGTTAGAAGAAAAGACCTATCAGAAAATGTTCTCAAGTGGGTGTTAATATGTGTTGATTTTATCAAAGCTTTCGATTCAGTGGTCCGTGATTTGCCGTGGAAATTGATGACGGATAAGTACTCGTTTTGTAGCGAATATGTAGAATTTAAAAAAAAATCTATACCGTCATGCAGCAGCAAAAGTGGTAGTTAACGGCAGCCTCACAGAACAATTTCCCCTCGAAATATCTCTTCGACAAGGATACCCAAGCTCGTTGTTTTTATTCGAGATATGTCTCGACCCGCAAATAAAACACATAGAAGCTAGAAATAACAGGTATCAGAGTCCTGCCAACTGTAGTTCTCAAATCGGAAGCCTTTAAGCATGATGCCCATTTCTTCGCCGATGGAGTAAGTGGGTGGCCGTCGTTTATCCCCCCGGAAAATCGTTCTAGGCGTTTAACCCTCCAGCGATTACCCCCCCCACCCCCAAGAAAATACAACCCCCCAAAATCCCTCCCCCCCCTCGCCCGCCCCCGAAGAAAATACCACCGCGGAAAATCTCCCCTCCCCCACGCAGAAAATAACCATGGAAAATATCCCCCGCGGATACAGGGTGCCCAGTTAAAACCATAATTGAGACTGAAAGATCCCTCTTAGCCAATAAATGATATGATCAGGTTATGAGAGCTTCATGTGTTTCTGTTCAGCTGAAACTTCATTAGAGGCAACCATCAGTAGTAGTCTCTTGTAAGTCTTCCTGGCTATACCAAGAGACTGATTCCACTAGTAGGACCAAATATCTTGGACACCATTTAATTGAATCTCTCGCCTTCTTAACTTGCTCAGCAGTACACTTCCCGGGTTAAGTGCCTTGATTAGTTTTAACTGGCTTCTCTGAGGCTCCCTGTGGTCACGCACATCTGACAACGCTACTTATGGCGTTCACCCCCTCCCCAGTTCTGAGAAATCTTCTTGCAACACACTGATAACGCCCTACTACTCCACCTATTGTGCTGACTAGCCCACAGGGCCGAATCTCCAGCATTTTTATTAGGGGGGGGGGGAGGGGTCCATATCTGGATAGTCAATGGGCATGGGATGTATAATATTTTTTCTCTATATTGTTGGGGGGGGGGCAACTGCACCCCTTGCCACCCCCAAACGACGCCCCTGCTAGCACATGAAAACAGTCTTGCATGCTACACGAAAAAAAAAACTGCAATATGAGGAGATCTATCACCCTGCAACTCCTTCATTACCGGCCTAGTCTCTAAATATTCTTGAGAATGAGGGGATCTCACAGATTACTTTCTCTCCTCCCCACCTGATTCTACATCTACCTCAAAGTATAATCACCTATGGAACTTGTGATTTACTCGCCAGCTTCGCATAGGTATGGAATCGTCTCCGGAGACGCGGACAAAGGGTCACTTTTTTTGTGTGGAGAGGATAGGTTTTGTCAGTACTTGTTGTATGTGTTTATACTTTGGCTTTGACGCACTGGGAACTTAACTTACCATTCAGCGCGCTATGATGTGTGACATTTTTGGAGAAGCTTTTCACTACTGTTCATATATATATACATATATATATATATATATATATATATATATATATATATATATATATATATATATATATATATATATATATATATATATATATATATATATATATATATATATATATATATATATATATATATATATATATATATATATATATATATATATATATATATATATATATATATATATATATATATATATATATATATTTATACTGTGACTTAAATGCAGCGAGCTGCGCATTTTCTTATATATATATATATATATATATATATATATATATATATATATATATATATATATATATATATATATATATATATATATATATATATATATATATATATATATATATATATATATATATATATATATATATATTTATACTGTGACTTAAATGCAGCGAGCTGCGCATTTTCTATATATATATATATATATATATATATATATATATATATATATATATATATATATATATATTTTGGTAAGTAAGGATCTTTAAAAATTGCAACAATTGCAACCGTCCATGATGGTTAAGAGGAAGTCGTTTCATAAGTAACCAAAGCTCTAAGAACCGGGAGATTAAAAATAGCGTATTGGTCAGGAGGATATTCGCTGTATTCTGACTCTTCATGTGAAACTCAAAAATGTTTTGAAGTTACCCATCCCAATTTAAAAGTGTGGGATAATTTGCATGATTTTACAAAAGAGAAGAAACGACCCCAAACAGGCGGATAATGCTTATTAAAATACGACCATCAAATTCAACATATCTGAAAATCCTAGAGCGAAGGCTTTGACTATCTAGCAAAACACCAAACCCTGAACGTTTTTCAAGAACAATCACAAATGCGTGATTTTTATTTTTTTTTTTTTGGGGGGGGAGAGTTTTGGCTGTTTTTTCTCAGATCGAACTGAAATTTGAATATAGTCGTTACCTTACACATATGCATAATAAATAAAAAATCGTTAAAAAAAAAATTTGAGGGAGATATCTTGGTTATAAAAATCTAAAAATATATTAAAATTATACAAAAACAGATGTATGATGTACTGATCATACATCTGCCTGATCCTAAGTAAAGAACGATGTTGGCACAATGTATTATTTATAGCTTGCAAAGGCTGAATTCTATAGCTTCTGATTGTAGCGAGGAGAGTTAAAAGGTAAAGGATGCGGCACTAGACTTCAAAGTCATTTCTGGTAGTGCTGATCGGCGTTCATTGGCCCTTTAGTAAAAAAGTACAATGGGAGTTGAGAGCCAGCCATCCTCTGCTTCTTCACAGCCTGTTTACCTTCCTGAGATTTCTCATGGTAGCCATTTGGAGCTGAGGCAATTCTGGCTTAATTCACCTGATTCACACCACTAACCTTCGTTCCAAACCAAATAATCGGCGACACCAGGATTCAAACCCCCGTCCTGAAGCATATAAACGAGCAGAGGGAGGCTACAACAAAACTTGCGAAGAGTGGTTTCTTAGCCAAAAGACCCATGAAGTGAGTCTCTTGTTCAAGTAATTTTACCTTTTTCAATTATTATGCCAGTAATTTTCTCTAATTTTTGTTCAAGTAATTTGGTCTTTTCCAATCTTTGTCCATGTAATCTTGAATTTTTCAAATTTTTGTCCAAGTAATATCAATTTTTTCAAATGTTTGTACAGGTAGTACGGTCTTTTTTAATTTTAGTCCATAAGTTTTTGCCATTTCAGTTTTGTTCAATTAATTTGTTAATTTTCAAATTTTTGCGCATGCAATTTTAACAATTTTTGTACAAGTAATTTCGTCTCTTCCGAATTTCCCTTCAAGAAATCTGGTATTTTTTCATATTTTTTTCCCCAAAAGTTCTCACCATTTTGGTTTTCCGGCCTTTTCCAGTCCTCCAGACATTCCGGCTTCCTTAATTCGTTCTGGCTTTATCTACACTGTTTCGATTTCCTTTAGTCCTTCTAACGCTTTGTAATTCCTTCCAACTTTTTCAGACTAATTTAGCCCCTAACGTCTTTTTCAGTCCCTTCTGACTTCCTTTAATCCTTTTCAACTATGTGGAGTCCTTTTGACCTTACTTTCGTGCCGTCCGAGATTCTTCGTCCCTTATATCATTTAGTCCCTTTGACTTCCTTTCGTCCATTTTGATCATCATACTTTTTACCGACATGCTAGGTCCCCCTCCAGCCTCCTTTCCAACTTTCTTTAAACACTTTGAGCTTCTTTTAGCCCCTTCCAACTTTCTTAGTCCCTTCTGACTTTTTTCACTCCGTTTGGACTTGTTTTAGCTCTTTTTGACCCTCACAACTATGTTTGGGCGCTTTGATTTTCTTTAGCCTCTTCCAAATTCCTTTAGTCTCTTTGCCTTCCTTTCGTGCCTTCCGACATTCTAACATTTAGTGCCAAAAATTTATCATTTCAGGGAGGTGATAGCCACCAAATCTCCCAAGACTTTTCAAAAAACCAACTTATTTTTTCTAGGACCCGTAATTTCGCGATTACACAGCCACAACATGGTAGTATCATCCTACTCGCATAATTATAATTGAATACAAACTAAAATAAGACTTTTTCAAAAAACTAAAATTTATTTTTTCTAGTGCCCGGAATTTCACGATTGCACAATCGCAACATGGTAATATCATCCCACTCGCCAAATTACAATTAAATGAAGATAAAAGAAAAACAACAATTTCACAATACGTGAAAAAAATTGGGCGAGGGCACTTTGAAAGAAGGTATAAAATTGTGGTGAACAAATATCAAAGGACTTTAAAATATAAGTTTTTTTTCTAAAAAAAGCTCAATTTTCTAAGCTTTTCTCGAGCATGTGGGGCTAATTATTGTATAGAGTTAAACGAAAAGTTTAAAGTCTTAGATATAATAATTGTTAAAATAAAGATAAAAGAAAAAAATCAGCCTTTTTGAGAGAGAGAGTGAGGGGGGGGGGGGGCTTCTCAAATAAGACAGGGTTCTTAGCGCCAAGAATTAAATAAAACCAAAAAAAAAATGTACAAATCAATGCTAGTAAATAAAAGGTGATGGAGAGGGTGCGATCTCCGTACGAGCTTTACATGCGGCAAAATAAAACTTTAATTTTCTGAACAAGTTCAAACATTGTAGCTTGCATCATACAACTAAATTCTTACACAGAACTTAGAAACACCACGTGTTTTTATTTGATCTGTCAACTGGGTTTAGTGCACTGATAGCTTTAGCATAGGTGACGTAACAACCAGATAACCAGATACAGACATGTGCTAGAAAGTGATAGGGTACTATAACTTGTTTTAAATTGATAAGGTGAAGTATTGAAAAGTGTAGCATTTGTCGTAAGAGCTGATACTTTATGTAGTATTTTGTAGGACTATAAGTCTTCTAATTGATGTCCCACATTTTCACTTTTTTTCCTTTGTAGAGTATCAAGTCAATAATTAGAAAATAGGGCTAAACAGACAAAACAAAAATGAATTTATTAGTCATGTTTATTTTACAGATAGAGAAGAAAACTTAAATGGAATGATACTGGATGAACTGAAATAGCAATTGGAAAGGGATCTCAATTTAGATGTATAGTTACCTTGCAGAAATCCGTATCGGCAACAGCCGGTGAAGTGGCAAAACTAACTTAATACAAAACCTTGTAATTTGTCATTTTTTTTTTTTTTTCCTGAACTCTAGAGTTTTAAACAGCCTGTGTAAGACCATAAAACGTTGACCTATCTGATCCTATAATTTGTTTGTGAAAAATCTAAACTCTGCTCTGTCTTATTGAATGTTCGCAAAGAATGGCTATCTATTATATTTCAATTCACCCTTATTTTGGCACTATTGGGTCGTTTCCTCACTTGCCTACTGCTTTTTATACGCATACACATATACCAATGACACAAAGGCAAAAAAAATAATGGCAATGCACGGAGTAAGAGCGTGTTTTGCGTGAAAATGCGTGGTGGAGCCTTAGTATAAAGCTTCCAATCGTCATCATAGCCGTCCAGGCTCAAAGTCATCTCCCCGAATGACCCAGTTCCCTAGTTAGTGGAATCCACCCATTTGTCACCTCCTACTGCCAGGCAGAGTTGCAAACTAGCTCGTGTCATGAATGGAGTACAAGTGATAGGGTAAGGTTTTATTCACGCATGCCGTAAAAAGCATCAGTTTTCGTGAATAATGGTGACTTTAACTGTTTTAAACGACCGTTTTTCAATAGAAAAAGGCACAGTTTTTGATGCCAGAACCATTGCTTTGGGATACCCTTTAGTTTCATTTTTATTAAAGAAGCTTAGTCATGGAAATGTGGTCTCCTTGTTTTAGTTTATAGTTCTATTTTCTGAATGACAGAATTAACCACCGTTTTTACTGTCATGAAAAACACTATTACGATGCATATAAAAAAGTTTGAAGTGGTAGGATAATGACCTCATTTAAACAGCAATGATGCGAAAGAAATTGACGTCTGTTATAACCGAAAAACATCAAAAGTAGCTTTCTGATATAAAATTATATTCAGCATCAAAAAGCGTTCCTACCTGTATTAAGCAAAAGTAAAGAAAATGGACTTGTAATAAGATGTTTTATAAAACACAATCGTAATATATATATATATATATATATATATATATATATATATATATATATATATATATATATATATATATATATATATATATATATATATATATATATCTACAAAATAACTTCAAAGTATTCACACACTGGTTTCAGTTCCACTTTGTGAGGCTAAATAAGGTAAAATCCGTCAATATTTTCAAAACAAAAATTTATTATTGCATAACAGGCATGGAAACGGCAGCTCTTGTGTCAGTCGCATCTTGTTCACGCCACATCTGTGTTACCGTCTTGATTTGAGTGTAAAAGTTTATCCCCTAAAATAAAAATAAAGGTAAACATATCCCATAGTAATAAGAGTCAAAGTTCTTGTCCTTGAACATCTGGTATTCAAAACGAATTTTAACTGAATTTCTACAGCCGTAATCGCTCCAGTAAAAACCCTAATGATAATCCTACTTTTTCAAATACAATTCCAGTCATTTCAAGTTAAAAACAAAAACAGCCATCCTTAGGACCCTGCTATACGCAAAAATTTGTAAAGGGTTCCACGAATTACTGTTTGCTGCTCGTTGATAGTAGAAAAGGAAATTAAAATAAATCACTTCGTTTAATACCAGATTTTCTAGAAACAAGATGTTTTTGCTTTAACCTCTTGCATCCCTGAGGCTGCCATTAATGACGGAAGGCTTTCATAGAGAGTGAGATGGCCAAAATCCTTGATAGCATTATTGTTTATCTTAAGTTATGTGATGAATCATTCAGGGGTATACAAATATATTTTTGGGCGGATGATTCTTCCAAATAATAAAACAAAACAGGGATTTTGAAACAGCAAACAGGCAAAGTATATATAAAACACAGGAAATAACAGTCGAATTGTCCCGGAGACCCTCCTTCTGCGTATGTGTACGAGTCCATCTTTATTCCAAATTTCTTGAACCGGTCAACTTTTTTGGATGACAACTACCGAAGTTTCAAGGAAGATTTAAAATTTCTATTGCCCTAAGACCGGCATGCCACATAAGGATCTTTGAAATTGAACCTAGCTCATCTGTCAGAATCTTTCAAAATGTTAAGAAAATAGTGTTCATTTTTTCTTTTTGCACAATACACACTAACATTCCAATTTAAATTGCACACCCGGAAATTTTGCAAACAGAAATTTATCGAGATTAAATTAGTTTTTTTTTGCCATTGAATCAGAGTTGTAATAGACAGTCAGATTAAGACATGATAGAGCCATAAGTTGGAAAAGTCATTTATATTTTGATTACAATAAAGACAACATAAATTTGAATTAATAAGGCATAAAAAATTTCATTTTTCATTACTTTGATTAAAAACCTAATCGGTGCATGAAACGGATACACATCCATAAATAATTAGATTATTAGATAAAAATGATAGTAACACCAAGCACTGGACGATTTATTGGGTTTGAGTTCATAAATAAAATATTGTAAGAAAGGGATAAAGAGAAAGAAAGTAAAAGAAAACAAAAGAAGGATGACGATGAGTAATATCAAGGAGCCCGGATGTTGCGGGACTGATATCACCAGCTAGGTCCTCCATCCAGTTATGGAACATATCACTGGCAAAATAAAACATTAAATTTTTGTAATTACAATAAATATAAATTAAAAAAAAAAACTGTTGAATTAACAGCTAGACTAAAGCCTTGAGTTAAAGTTAGCTTCGAATACACAAATAAATCCCAAACAAATTCCAGGACAAAAGTTCAAGAAAAGACCTTAAGAGGCATGTTATCAAATCTCTGGAAAATGACTATGGATCTCTCAATACAAGCCCCTTTGGTCTTCTTAGTACATTTTAAGGTTTAGGTTTCTGTAATTTCTAGTATCGAGGGAAATGAACAACTGACTTTCCTTCCTTCGCATGTTTTAAAACCACGAATGGCTGAGTTGGATGCACCACCAGCATTGACGGATATTCAACTATATTAGTGAATATATACGCATCGCATGTAAATTTTTAGAAAGCTAATATTCAGGGAGAACTGTAATCAAGAAGCTAAAAAGTTTTTCGATACAAAATATATCTAAATAATAAAGCCATTTGTGAAACATGCGCCGTTTTATTTTAGGAAGTTGCAATTGTTCGTTTTGTATTTTTTTTTTATGTTGCATCGCGTTTGGAATTAGTTTCTTCCAAAGCGCTTAGAAACCCTTCTGCCAAGAAAACTTAAGATTTCTATATTGCAATGTTCACCTTGTAATCAACATACTTAGCAATTCCAGAATGGAAACTGCCGCGGACATACGAAATTGCTGTGAAAAAAATACAGCCTATATATTATCTTTTGATTTAGAACAATACTACTACTACTACTAGCAACTCACCACAGCACCAAGCCGCCTGAGGCTAGCACAGCTACGCACGCTCCTCCTCCATCCCAATCTATTCAAAGCCTACCTTTTTACACCCTCCCAGGAAGTTCCCATTTACTTTAAATCTTTCTTTACGACATCCTCCCATACCAAATGTGGAAGACCTGCTTTCCGTTTAGCCCTAGACGGTTGGCCGAAAAGGACAACCTTCGGGAATCTGTTATCCTTCATCCGCACAAGGTGCCCTAAACACATCAACCTTTCTTTCATTATAGCCCTAGAAAGCGGTATTGAACCATATTTTTCGTACAGCCTATTGTTTGAAATACGGTCAGTCAGCCGAGTACCCAGAACAATCCGTAAGCAATTTCTCTAGAAAACGTCTAGCAAATCTTCATCCTCTTTTCGGAGCGCCCATGCTTCAGGGCCAGATTTGACCACTTTCTTCACTGTAGCTTCTAATATTCTAATCTTGGTTTACACACTTATCTTTCTATTCTTCCAAACCTTTTTTAACTGTGAAAGAACACCCTGAGCCTTGGCTATTCTACTTTTAACATCTTCACTGCTCCCACCATCTTTACTAATACTACTACCAAGGTAATTGAAGCTGCCCATCTGATCTATCTTTTCGTTATCCAACGTCACCTTTTCATATTCACTTATTCCTAGCCTTAGTGACTTAGTCTCCTTAACGTTAATTTTCAAAAGTATTCTAGCATCCTGAACCCTGAGTTTGGTAAAAATCAAGCTGCACTTACTGTGTTTCGACTTTTATATTGCAAAATCAGCTCTACAATAAAAAGACTAAGAAGCCCTTAAATAGAAGCAGCGATAGAAATTGAATATAATTATTGAAAAAAGAAAACACGAAATAATTAAAATACCATTTAAATTGAGAATACAGCAACTACTAAATGATGATATGTTTTAATACAAAACGAGAAAACAAAAACGACAACTCAATTACAGATCAAACAAGAACATTGAACCACAGGATACATACTATTTTCTTCTTATGTTTTTACAAAGTTTTGAAACTGCGATTTCTGTGTCTAACATACTGTAGACCAAGAGTTACGTTTTCATAGTGGTATCTTCGTAACAACTTCGTTGCTTCGTAGCAACGCTAATCTTGAGTTGCGTTTTCATATGGGTGTATGGAGGCAATATTCGACGAAACGAAAAAAAAGAACGGATTTTTGCTACTTTTAGTGAATTTCTTCCAGAAAGGCATAGCATACAGGATATGAGACAGCCCAACATCGTTGTAGGAGCTATTTTCCTAAGTTGGGATCTTTGATACTAGAGCTGCACGGGTGATGTCACCCCCAGAACAAGATTTTTAGCTCTTTCGGTAAAAATGGCTATCGTCGAATTTTTTAATCATGCTTCATCTGGAAATGTGGAGACACTTACAGCAGTTGGTTGCCCCTCATCAGTTTTGGTCATTGCGTTGAATTGTTGTCCAGCTATAAGCATCAGTTCAAAACAGGCAAATCAGCTGAAACTAGCTTACTTGATAGCATTGATAAGGCCACTCCTTTAATCTATACCTTGAAAGATCTGCATTTTGCTAAAACTTTAGATAATGTTCTCCATTAGTGTTTACACAACAGCCTCATACTAAAGGGGTCATCCTTTTGTCTACGATTGGACAATGCTTTTCTTTGTCAATTGTCTCCAACTCGTTTATTTAATCATATATGATGGGTAGAGAATATTTTTGAGGCCTTGGTACATAATCAGTAGAATGCCTTAAGGAAATGTTCTTGGGTCAAAATTCTCCCTTTTGTGTATTAATTATTTTGCACACTGTATCTATAATCATATATGCCTTTTGCAGATGTTTCTAAACTATTTGGGTGAAAAGATACAATGCTTGTAACGGTAGCTACAACCTAGTAAAGGACGTACCACGACCCATAATAACCAAAAAAAAACACACAAAAACTGGCAAGGTAGAAAAAATTGCTATTTCTAGCTGATTCAGAAAACGTAACCTTTACCAAACTTCTTTTATAACTTTGCGAACAAGGCTTGGTGAAGCAAGACTATAACTTCACGAATAAAGCTTGGCGATACAAGACTATAGCTTCACGAATAAGGCTTGGTGAAGCAAGACTATAACTTCACGAATAAGGCTTGGTGAAGCAAGACTATAACTTTACGAATAAGGCTTGGTGAAGCAAGACTATAACTTCACGAATTAGGCTTGGTGAAGCAAGACTATAACTTCACGAATAAGGTTTAGTGAAGCAAGACTATAACTTCACGAATAAGGCTTGGTGAAGCAAGACTAACTTCACGAGTACTGGCTTGGGGATGAATCAGCATCACTCTCTTTGTTAACTTTCCACCTTTCAATCTTTTGCTAAACTTTAAGAAGCACCAGAATGACCACATTCAGATTTAGATAATGGCCATACCAGACCTTTATATTCAAACGACATAAAATTGCTGGAAAATGTCCAAAGGTGTGCAACCGAGTGCATAAAATGCGCAATATTTGCCAAACAAGTAGACAATTCTTTAACTGATATAACAGCACTGGTTTATTTTACAATAAGAAACATTGTCATTTTACCTGGCGATGTTTTCTCAAAAACAAAATAGCAACACCATTTAGGGGAGCAGTGTGAGTTCATTTTATTAGAGGCGTTTAAAGGAAGCTACCAAGTTACAATGCAAAACGTGTTCTGGAAGCGACACAGGAAAACAGGCAATAATGCTTCATTGGAAACGGTCATAAAATGTCTAGAGAAGCATGGTCCTTGAAAACATCAGTGGTTCTGTTCAGCTGCCATTTTTAGAGCAGCCCAAAAGTCAATACGAAGCATAAGAGTTGTCTTGGGAAATCAGGAATCAGCCAAAAAAGGAGCGAAAGCAGGAAAAATATGCAGCCTGTAAAAATTTAATAAAATAGCTCAGGCAAGATTTGTTATGACAATTGGCTTTCATAACAATTTGAATCAAAATGGCACATTAGAGAGAGAGAGGTAAAAAAAAATGATAGCAATACCAATTTATACTCATGGAAGTTAAATGGAACATTTTGAAAAAGACCACTGTCAGGCTGTCTTCAGTATAAGGAAAATACCGAAAGGATTGAGGAAAGACTGAGAAGCAAAAGCAACGATGAGTGTGAGAAGCCAAAAAAAAAGAAGAAAAAAATACTAGAAAAAAACCTAAATAAACTGAAATATGAAAACCATTGTTTTTCTCCTTCTCTTTTTTTACATTGTCATTTATTTTGTTTTGGTAGCACTTTTTTTGCCCTTGTCCAGAGAAAACGTTTAAGGAACGAAGAAGTATTTGAATTTTTTTTAAAGAAAAAAAAATTCTACTTAATTTTTATTTTTATAAAAAATTCTAAGATGTTCTTTATTCCAAGCAATTACTTAAAGTTTATATGTAGCAGTTTTTTTCAGACTGGCCTTTAAAAACAAGAAAAAAAAAAGTGAGGACAATCAAAAACTTGCGTAGCACCAAAAGAACAATCAGAAATAAAACAGGGCTTTGCTTTCCTTTAAGAGAAGCACTTTTGATTTGAAAAAACTCAGCCTCTTTTAAAGATGAAATATAATTTATCTTAAAAGGAGGTAAAGCATTTAATACGAAATAAAAATTAATCTACGTAAGTTTTTCCTGCATCACTGAAACGACAGTATTTCTTAGCACTTTTACCCTTCCATAGCCCTAAAAAAATCAATTGCTTCGAAGAAACCAGCAAAACCTATAGCATATCTCTTCAATGTGGGTTTCTCTAAGGAATTAATGATGAGACCTAAGTCTACGAAGGACCCTGGTTGAGAAACCCTTGAACAGCTGAAAAAGTTCAAAGAGATTAATAAAAATAAAAATCCAGCTGAACAAATCTTAAAACAGAGCTTTAAGGCTTCTCGATGCAAAAATTGATGAAAGATCTGTGGAAAAAAAAACAACAATAACACTGTAACAAAAATGAGTAAAATAAAGTATGAGGAATTACCTTTAGTCAATTTAAATCTGAGTTACGTCTAAAGTTGCTTGGTAAGTATGCCTTCGAAACAGATTGAGATTCATGGGATTAAAATAATAATAATTATTTATTGTTTTATGCTACAGGATCATGACATGGTATAGTTGCATTATGTACGAAATGTTTATTCAAGTTTTTTTTCGGTACACAGTTTCCCCTATCTGTTTCTTATAGAATATACTTGTTTTTTTTATTTTTTTTTCTCTTTTTGTTAGTAACACACCCTCGCAAGCGACGCTTTTGGAGGTGCTATCGATTGATTTGGTCGCTGTTTTTGATTGGATAATATATTATTAGTACTACTACCACTACTGCTACTACATACCTGTTTTCCATAAAAATTGGCATCTCCCAAAAATGATCCTCTTGACCCAGTAAATGAAAACATAGGCAATGGCACGGGAATTGGCACGTTTACTCCAACCTGTAAGAAACATAAGGGCCGTTCTTTTACTCATCTATGTGCTAAGATCTTACATCTTTTGACAAAGAACGCTTAAAATTGAAATCTTAGCACTAAGATCTTACATCTTATAGCCTTCTTTTGCAAAAGTCTTTCATCATTCTGCTCTGATCAGCAGTCTAAGAACAATGATGAGTATATCATCAAAGTTGTCTCATCAATGTTCTATATGGCAGAAAATGGTGTCCGTCACACTTTTTGCTAACATCAGTGAGCTGTAAGATCTTAGAACAAAGAGGAGTTAAAAGAACGGAAATCTTTGCAAAAATATGTGAGATCTTATATGTAAGATCTTAGTGCAATAGAACGGGCCTATAACTTACAAAGGAAGACAGAATTCTTACTGGATTTACCGTAGTCGAAACGCAAAACGTAACCATAACCATACCAAAAAAACAAACTAATAAACTTCTAAGAAACCCAATATCTGCAACTCATAAATTGAATATAATATTTCTCCAGTCCTTTCATAAAACGAGAAAAATAATAGATTTTTTTTTATTATGTAAGTTTAATTAAGTTTAATTTTTTATTGGATGTTTTGGAGAAATGATGGCTATGCAGAAGGGGGGGGGGGCTTGTTGCCCTCCAATCACTTTTTAATATTAAAAAGGGCACTAGGCTTTTCAATTTCTAATTGAATGAGCCCTTTTTGAAGTTTCTACGACAACAAATGGCCACCTCGGGGGGTTGTTATCCTCTAAGACATAATATCCGGGCTTTTCAACTACGAAGAAAAAAATGGCTATCTCCAAATTTTGATTCGATGTGTTTGGTAAACTAAAGAGAAATGTTATTTGCAGCTTTTAATTTCAAGTTATTGTAAATTCGGTTTATAGGAATATAAGGTCTCTATTTATTAATTTTAAATTTTAATTGCATTCTTAAAAGAACGTGGGACGCCATCTTCTTGTGATATTAAAGTAGCCTCATCAAAAAGAACTAAAGGATCTAGATTTTCGACGATGTAGAGGGCCACAGCAGAATCAGTATCCTCATTTTTATTTTAAATTTCACATTTCAGAGACATCTTAAGTTCATGCCGTCGTTCCTCAGGGAGCTGGCGTTTTTAATTTCATTATGTACTCCAAGCTTTACCCACCCTATAAATAAAAGTAAAGTTGATCTGGTCGCGACGACTCGAAAAGCGCAAAACTATCCTTTAGGCGGTATCATCCGCTTAAAAATTGGACATAATACCATATGTCCAAAAACAATTAGGCAATTGATGGTTATAATAATTAACCATAAATGTTAATCTACAAAAATCCTTAAGGCCTGCTGTTGATGGAATTTGATTTGTTCACATAGGCTACATTTCTTACTGAATCTTTAGCCCCTAACCAGATAATTTTTAGAATTACATTATTTTGAATTATTCCAGTGTAGTTTAAATGAATCGAAAATGTTCCAATCAATACAATTGCAAAATATAAAGATGAACAGTAGAAAAATGAGGGAATTATACTCTTAAGGAAGATGAAACTTTAATAAGAAGTGTAAGGATCGTATATTTTCTTTTCGTTGGAGTTTTCATGTTTAGGACAATAAAGGAGATAAGGTGAGAGTTCTCGAAAAAGGAACACTCTTATTCTAGCCTTCTTCTTGAAAAATACAAAATTCGGTGACAAAAATAATTTGTTAATAAATATAGATTTTAGAATGGATTACATCTTCTCTATATCTACTTCCTAGCTACGTAGCTCAACCCCACCTATTGCCTAACATATTTATACACCCATTTTATAATCTTTATGTAAATTGGTAGTTTCAAAATTAACCAAATTTGGAAGTGCAAGCATATAGAGGCAATCAAGAATTCCCTGTCTATCCACTTGACCAAAAGTCGGTCCATAAACATTGAAACTAATAATATTATTTGTAAATGTTTCACATTTTCCATCATCCTAAGTAGATTAAATAGATAATCTCTGAATGATCTGCCAAACAATCAAGATAAAAGTTTCCCCCGGTAATCTAAACACTATGATCTGTCACTTTTGCCAGACAAAGACACTTTTAAAGCTTTTTTTAAATCGTTCTGCACAGAAATCGATAGTGTGATTCAAGCCTCGACCCCCGACAATTTTGTAGGCAGTGTTATTTTTTCTCGAAAAACTAAATTTTTAACTCCAAAATGAGCGCTTTACATCCAAAATAAAAAACATTTGCTGAAAACTTCAACTAACAAAACAAGTATTTAAACCAGAAAGATAAACCCAAATACCTGTCCGACGTCAACTTCGCTGACAAATTTCCGTGCTGTGGCACCATTTGTAGTGAAAATTGCGGTACCATTACCATATGGATTCCTATTAATAATATTAATCGCCTCGTCCATGGTGTCCACGGAGAGGATGACCAAAACTGGTCCAAAAACTTCTTCTTTGTAGCAAGTCATATCCGTCTATAAAATAAATAGGGTAGACGAAGAATGAACAATTTTGACAGTAAAATTAATTAACAACAACCATCTGTTTGCTCTATTAAGCTTAATTTTAACAGAAGAAAAAGTTAAATCAACAAGGAATTTTTGTTGAAGTGAATTTCTACACTTTACTACGAAATATAATGCTAAATTTTTGTACCCATTCCTGTCCAAAAACGTGAATGGTAACTGTGGATGTTTTCTGTTAACAGTTGAGATCTTTAAAATTAATGTCCTTGGCTGAAGGCTTATGTTGAAGGATATTTGCCCAATCGCAACATCAAACCACCCAGCCAAGAAATAAAAAAAAATTAAAGGGCGAAACATTTTCACAAAATCAATCCTTGACAAAAAAACTTATAAATATTTATGAACAAGAACAAATTATATGAATCATAAGAATATGGATGGCCACTTTTTTGTCCTATTTTTTCTTAACTAACAACAAATAAATTCAGAACAAGGGTAACAGAAAGCAGTCATAACAACTATCATTACGACAACGATTACTACTTTTTTTCTTTCATTTTTATGCATAAAAATAGACATGTTTGGAGAAAAAGCAGTTAGAAATAATCACTCTTGTGTTGATAATTAAATTTAGAACGCTTGTTCATTCAATACTAGTAATAGACAAAAAATCAGAAAACTACAGACTAGGGATGACCGAACTTTTTTACTGAAACAGCGACATAGAAACAAATCCGAAACTTTTCAGAGCCACGAGATATATCGTAAGCTGACTTATCACCTAATTATAATTTCTTTGATAAAGAAAAAAGGTGTATATTCAACATATTCCAGTGAGACCTAGATTAAAGGGCAAGAGATTTACTTAAAAGGAATTTTTTTTTAGCTTGTCATCTTTCGAAATGTATTATTTAATAGGAGCAGCCGAAATAACCCAAAATGGAAGCACTTTCCAAGGTACATTCATAGTAAAAAAGATCTCCAATTAAAAATAAACAAATAAATAAATTTTTAGGATAAAACAATTTCAAAACAGTTTATTCTGGTAAATTTATGAAAGTTAGTTAGAGTGAACTTACTGATTGTTTCCTAATAGAGAAAGAACACTATAAGCTATTTCGCCAACTCGGCTGTGATAATTAAGAAGTGCGGCATATGCCATTTTGGTCGAAAATGAGTTATGTAGCGTGCGTAAACTCAACATGAGGAATCAAATTATGCAGTCAGAATTGTCCTATGTTGTACCGCTACGAAGATAAAACAAGAGATATAAACTAGTTTTGATAAAAGAGGATCACCTGATGGAGCTATAATGGAATGGGTCGTCTTTTTTATCAAGGAAAAAGGAGATATGCGCCAAAAAAGGATTAATTTTGAATTCGCTGAGAATACTTTTGACAGAAGAGGATAATCTTATCTATAAGAAAAAGGAGACATGTGCCATAAAATGGAATAATTTTAAATTCATTCAGAATATTTAAATTTAATGTATACCACTGAAAATAGTATAAAAAGTCGGTTTAGAATATGTTCCCTTTATCACAATTAGTCTCCTCTTTCAGAGCAACAACAGCCGACAAACTTCCTTCTGTTTTTCGGCTCTCCTGACAAGTTACAAAAATGGCGTATGTCGCACTTTTAATTATCACAGCCGAATTGCAACTAGGTGAAAGGCTTAAAAGAATGAAAACATACGGTGACATTTGTCAGAATGGTTGGTCCAATAAAGTTCCCTCTTTCATAGCCAGGAACAGTAATATTTCTTCCATCTAGAATACATTTAGCACCTTCTTTGATACTCTTGTCAATGATATCCAATATTCTGTTTTTGGACTGTGGAGAAATTACTGGCCCTACATCTGTACCAGGTTCATGTCCTAAAAAATCAAACTGATTAACAAGTTTATCATACTATGAAGGATTATACACTTCACATTCGTCAAATGGTTAAAATTTACATATACGGGTGAATATACATCGAATTTCTTTTTTATTCCTTTGAAGTGAAGATTTTAAAAACAAGTGTTTTTGGAAAATTAGATTTTTCATGAGCGAAATATTAAATTTTTATACTTTTCATATTCGCCACGCAAACTAGATTTTTCATAAGCTCACATAGTTTTCAGACAAAAAAAAAAATAATAACAATAAAAACAATAAATACGACATATCTTTTTGAAGAAAGATTTTATTAGATTAAAAATCTACTGTGGGTAGAGAAATCAAATTGATTGTGAATTATTTGGCACTACGAAGGATTATATATTTCAGATTCGCTAAATGGTTAAACTGTGCAATAAATGGCAAAACATACATCTGACAATTTTTTAATTTCTTTTTAGTTTGCCAGCCTTGGAATGTTTCATTTCTTAGCACATCTGTGCTAGGACATCTGTGCAACTTCTCCAAAACCTAGTTTAAAGAAAAGTCAAAGTGTCCCATTTGCAGCACAAAAAGCACAGACAATCTGAAGAAAGGGAAGAGCAAAGTAAAACTTGGTTACCAGGATTACCGGTTACAGAATCAATACCAGGATTACAGAAAATTTTACGGATACATTTAAAAACTAATTTACTATTGTCTTTTCATGTTTTCAAGACCTGACAATGTAGAAAATTTGCCAACAGTCTTATGATTCGAACCTGCGTGTACTCATTTTGGTATTGATGAAAGTTGAAAATATACGATGAGTTTACTAGTGCACCAGCCCTTTCTGAGCATCTTTTTCTTCAGCTACAGCCTGGCTAACTTAGTCCCATTATAAGGAATAGACAGTAGTGGGTTAGGATCACGGACCAACCAACTAATCATAGTGCATATATAGCAACAAATTTCAGATCTTAACAGACATGTTATCTCCCTTCCATGGCTGATTGGGAAACACCAAAACTTTGGGTTCCAGGAAAATAAACTGTTGTAAAAGCTAAACTTATTAACAGTGTACTAACAGTCAAACTGAACATTAACCTGACGGAAACCATCTTTTACCAAGGGTAACCATTATTTTGATTAATGCACCCTCAATTAAAAAGGCTAACTTGTGTTTTGCTTATAAAGTGCCAGCAAAATTACAGCAAACAGTTTGATTAGGCAGATCTTCGACGTTACGCCCTTTTTCACTTAACCTACATACTCAATAGCTTCACATTCACTTCAAGATTCAGTCTCACATTGTTAGTTTTACGTTTTGAAAAACTTGAGGCATTGGCTTTGAACAACTATTTTACTAATTAAAAGCTACTCAGCTTCAGTTTAGCAGGTTCTCGCACGAGGAATTATTATATCAGTGGCACAAGTAAAACATTAAGACTCAGCGTGCAACACTTTGCTTTGTAAATTAACATGTTTTCGTGGCATGTTTAATGGAGAGTTTGTAGGTAAAAGATTAATTAAAAAGAGTAAAAAATTTCGGTCAAATTCTGGCATTAGCAATACGGCCATTGAAGTAAAATGTAAGACATTTTTTCAGTCCAAATTATTAAGAACTTTGGTTTCACATATAAATGTGAGTTATTATAAAATGCCCTGTCCTTTAAAATTCCCACGGGATATTAAACTGTACCGAATCTCTTGTGTAATCCAATCTAAAGGCAGGCAGGGACGCAGCCAAAGTAAAGTATCCTTCCCACCAAATATGAAAAAAAAAAAAAAAACAGCGTACGTGCCTGACCCCATTCCTCCCACTAAACATCAATTCCAGTGCCCATGGCTGATTAAGAGTTTAGCAAAAGCTTAATCTGGCAAGTTTCTTTTGATTCTTCGATGTACCGAAGTGAGAAGAATTTTATAACTTTCTAGATTAATGATAATGAAAACACTTAATTGCATTATCCTTCTTACTTTCTAGATAGTCTTTGTATGAATATGTTTTACTTAAAGCAAACTTCACAGCACCTAAAACGATGATATGGTGCAAGGCTTGGTAGCTATTATTTCTTTTTAAACGCTTGAAGCTATCTAAAGGCATGTGTGTATGGATGATTCTTGAAAGGTTAAACTTAATAGAAGTTGAGATTTCTTAAGATTCTAGGGATTCCTTTTGTTATAAGGGTGTTGAAACACCAAAGCTTTCGGGTTAAAGTCATACAAAAACAGTCTAAAATATACAAATACTTTGATCAAGTTCTATACACTTCCAACGATTTTTTGCAGTATTTCTAGATTTTTTTTTCATGTTTGCGACACAGAAATTAGTTCTTCTATCTCTCTCTCTCTCTCTCTCTCTCTCTCTCTCTCTCTCAAGCATACTCGCTCATTTTACTGAGTTTTAGCCCTTTTTTTGTTGCTTCTTGTCCTGTAACTGACTTTTTAATTCATCTTATATGACATCAAGCAGGTACTATCATCGTTAGAAAACAACATCTTGTTCAAACCTAATCTTCTCCTGAAAATATTACTCAAGTCGTTCGAAGTTACGTTTGCTAATTAAAATAAAAGAAAACGAATAAAAGGAAATAAAAGCACGAACTCTATTACAAATTTTACATGTATACGTTTATAGGTTTTGCTTACCTGCATTAACTTTTAGTTGTTTTGACCGCTGAATTAATTCTGGGATCCAGTTATTAGCATTTCCAACAAAAATGGCCGTGCTGAGCGCCATGCACCTTTGTCCAGCAGCACCAAAGGCTGCACCAACCAGCTGGTTCAGCGTGTTCTCTTTACTTGCATCAGGAATGATAACTCCATGATTTTTTGCACCCATATTAGATTGAACGCGCTTCCCGTTTTTAGAACCACGTTCATAAATATGCTTGCCCTGTAAGAATTTCAAAAGAATAAAAACGAAAGGGAATATTCATTTTTTTTCTACAATAAAAAAAAAGGTCGGAAAAGACGCAGTTTACATCTACACTCCAAAGGATAAAAAAAATTCAGGGAAAGGGACAAGAAGCTCTGAGGGACAAAAACATTACACATTTAAAATAATACAGATATAATTCATAGCGTGAATTACAATTTGCCTTTCATTTCTAGCAAAAACTTAAAACTTTCATCACATATTCTATAGCGACAAATAAATAAATGTATGCGAAAGCCTGGATAAAAGCTTGAAGATTGCTACTTGAAAAGAGAATGATTTGGCATCAATCTTAATAATAACATGATATATATTTAATATTCGTAAATGCTTTTTTTTCAATTTTGAAAAATGAAACAGACAGTGGCAGGAAGAGGGGGCAAAGAAATAAACATAGAGCCCAGCATTTAACATGAGATACGTAGAGTAATCTTTTTACAGCATTAGAAAATAATAATTGAAGATTCAAGTTTCAAACTAATATTTGCATAATTAGTTTCAAATTCCCTACTTATTACTACCAACATCTTTATGTTTTTATTGTTTTTTTAACCTTTGAAAAGCTAAAAATACAACTTTAGTTGTCCTAACAAAACAAGAAGGGTTTCAAATTAATTAGAAAAAAGACTGAACAGAGTATAAGAAAATAGATTATAGTTAATTTAAGGCCACTAAACAGTAAGACATTATAAGATAATTGGCATATTAAACTCAATCAAAGACAATTAAGCGGTATCTGGTAGAAGTTCTGGACATGTCAAACGTTTTACGAATGGTGCATGCCTGGCCAATTTGTACAACATCAGTCATCTTGATACTATCTATTAGGGTCTTGATACTATCTATTATGTCGATACTATTTATTATGATACTATCTATTATTAATTGATATCTATTATTAATTATTATAAATGATACTATCTGTTATTAATTGATACTATCTATTATGTTGAAGTTATTTAATCCTCTCAGAATCGTATGTTGTCTATTTGGATAGCTGAAAAACTATATAGGGAAAAATTTCTACTTACTGTTTGAATGATTGTTATCAATCTGATTGCTATGAATCAATTAGTAACAGGTTTGACTTACTTGACTTATGTCTCCTGCCGGGCGCTGCTCGGCGTAGAGGGTGACGTCTGCCTCCTCCATCCACTTCGGTCCATGGCAAGCGTTTGCACATCGCTCAACCTGATATTTGCCATCGCCAGGAACTCGGACAGGCTGTCAGACCATCGTTTCTTCGGTTGGCCGCGAGGTCGCTTCCAACCGGCTTTGACAGGGTCGAAGTCATGGATCGTTTTCGCAGTTATGTGTTGAGGCACTTAAAGTAGGTGTGCAAACCATCGTAGTGTTTGCTCGGCTGCTTGGGTGGAAAACTGAGACTGCTTGGCGAGCTACAGCAGCTTCTCATTGCTGACGAAGTCAAACCATCGTAGACCTTCGATCCTCCTCAGGCTCTTCGACTGAAAGACATCAATTGCCTTGAGGGTTGCGGCTGAAGCTTGCCACGTCTCAGCTCCATAGAGCATCACAGAGCCGACGAGGGCGTTGAAAATCCGCAGCTTCGTTGTGCGACTGATGTTCGTGACGGTTCAGTCTGCCCAAGGCAGAAGACGCTTTGGATATTCTCGCTTGTAGTTCAGAAAGAAGCGAGCCATCTGAAGAAATTATGGAGCCCAGGTAGGTGAACCTTTGGACAACTTCGATGCTAGTGGTGCTATCCAGGCTAACTGAAGGATTGGCAGCAAGAGAGGATGGGTCTATGGCCATAATTTTCGTTTTAGTCCAGTTTATCTGCAGTCCTACTTTTGCAGCCTCTTCTCGTAGGATTCGAAGCGCTTCCAGCAACTGCTCCATGGAATCCGCCAGAATGGCCAAGTCATCGGCAAAATCAGCATCTGTAATGACACGATCTCCAAACTTGAGTCTAAAGCTGAGACGTGAAGTAGTCCTTGTCATAACGTAGTCTATGATGACATTAAAGAGCTCTGGGGCAACTGCACATCCTTGGCGCACTCCAGTCGTGATTTGGAAGAACGGGCTGCAGCGGCCGTTCACTTGAACACAGCTCTCCGTCCCATGGTGTAGAGCTTTGAAGAGTCTACAGTATTTCTCAGGGAGGCCTGTCGATTCTAGGATCCGCCAAAGAGCTTCTCGGTCTACTGAGTCAAACGCAGCGTGGAAGTCTACGAAGGTAAAAAAGATTTTTGTCGGAACTCTGTGGCTTTTTCTATGATTTGTCGGATCGTAAAAATCTGCTCGATGGTTGAACGGTCCAACATGAAACCAGCTTGCTCCGGTCACCGGATTTTACGAATGATATTTCGACATCGATCAAGCAGGACCATTGAGAAAAGTTTTCCCGGGACAGACAGTAGGGTTATTCCACGGTAGTTCAAGCAGTCGCTTCTAGAACCTTTCCTCTTCCATAAAGGGATAATGACACCCATCCCCCAATCTTCGGGAAATATCTCGGTTTGCCAGATTGTAGAGAACAGGGTGTGGAGAAACAGGAGCATAACAGGACCTGGATATATTAGCAGCTGCGCACTCAGGCCACAGATACCGGCAGCTTTATTGTTCTTGAGCCTTTTTACTGCATTTCCAATTTCTGATGGGCTGAAAGGCTCGTCTGGAGGAGCATCTGTTTCGGATCTTGGACTGCCAGGTTGGCTGGGACTATCAGTAGGAGGCATAGACGGGCTAGTGTTGTTCAGGAGTGAGCAGAAGTGGTCCTTCCACCGCTCGAGACAAGAACCCTCATCAGAGAGGTGTCCCATCCCTGGATAGGATGGGTCCCAATGCTGGTGTTTTATTTTCTGTGAGATTGCGGAGGTACTTGAACAGGCTACCCATGTCTTTCTTTTTTGCTGCTAGTTCGATTTCATCGGCTTTCCTTGCAACAAACTGAGTTCGGTCTCGGTGAATAAGTCTGTTCCGCACTCCATTGAGCCTTCGATAGGTGGCCATGTCCCCAAGAAGTCTTGCCCTCCGCCTTTGCTCTATGACCTGCAGTGTTTCGTCAGTTAGCCACGATTTCTTCGGGAAACTTCGCTTGCCAAGCACCAGCTGTGCTGCTTCGCTGGTCTGTGATTTAAAATACTTCCAGGCGTCTTCGCTGTTGTTGAGTGTGCCCAGAAGCTCAAAGCGATTTGATATCTCAACAATATACTTCTGGCGAGTATATGACTCCTTTAGTTTCCCAATATCCGCTGCTACTGGTTTTCTTTCCGATCGCTGTGCATGGAGGCGAAGCTGGACATCAGCACACACAAGCCTGTGATCTGCATTTCCGAGGTCTGCTGATCTGTAAGTTCTGCAGTTCTTCAGCGATGATCTCCAGCGTTTAGAACTAATGACGAAGTCAATCATCGTCTTTGTGCGACCGTCGTTACTATACTACGTGTACTGATGGATAGTCTTACGTTGAAAGTAGGTGTTTGCGATCACAAGTTCATGGGATCGGCACAGTTCGAGTAGGCGAAGGCCGTTATCGTTCAGTGGGTCGGGGGATACAGGTCCAATTGTGCCACGCCAAACACCCATATCATCTCGCACTGTAGCATTGAAGTCACCGAGAAGAACAGTGACATCGTGGGGGGAAACTGTTGACAGACATCTGGACAGAGCAGAGTAGAATTCTTCCTTGGTTACGTCGTCGGAATCGTTGGTCGGGGCATAGCATACGAAAATTGTCATCTTGCCATGCTTGTACCCAAAGCGGGCCTTCATTATTCTGTCTGATACAGCTTCGTGCAAGAGTAAGGCCTTTCTTGCAAGGCCATTTAGCGCGAGACCAACACCATTTCTTCTCATGCTCCCTCCAGACCATACTAACGAATAATTATCACCTATTCGCTCTTCTCCACTTCCAGTAAGACGGGTTTCTGTGAGACCTGCAATTGCCACTTTATTCTTACGAAGTTCTTGAGAAAGTAGGTTCTTTGATGCAGGTGCATTCAGGGTCAAAACATTCCAGGTGGCTATTGGAAGCCCCCTTTGGTCTAGAAGGTTCAGTCTGTCAGTCTTTCTGACGTCGTCAGCATGTCCGTTGACGCGCGTAGGTCGAGATCTTAAAAGGAGGTCCGGATCCGAGGCTATGTATTCACTTTGCGTAGCACTTGATTTTCAGGTGGAGGGTCGCTAGCCCAACCGACCCTAGGCCTGGAATCTGATTAGAGCTAGGTTTAACCTAGATACTGAGATTCCCGGGGTGGGCTCCACCCGCCACATGAGGTTGCAGCCACCCTAATCGGAGTGTTTAGTTAAGGGATGACCCCATATCCAGAGGCACGTGGTCAGCAGACAAGGTCTGCATCATTCCGGACGAACTCCATTCGCCTCCAACAGGCACATTAGTAAGAGGCACATTATTAATAATTGATAAATTTGCGGCAAAACCGAGAATTACGTTAGCTGTTACCCCCTTTACCCCCAGGATATTTTAAAATAAGAGTTCCTTTTGGATAAGAGCTCAAAAGGTAATCACACACCATAGTCACTCAGATAACTGAAGAATGAATTGGCGCTGTATCTCCACACTTTGGAGTCATTAACAGTATAAAAACTAATCATTAAGAACTTTAAATTGTCTAACCGTATAGAAAAAAGAAATGCAATAACTTACCGCAATATCGGATCCAACGAACGAAATTGCTTTAATATCCGGATTGTCACAGATGAAATTCACTGCATCATGTGTGCCGTGTATACAATTAACTACTCCAGAAGGCATTCCAGCTTCTTTGAGCATGTCCAGTAAAAGCATGCATGCTCCGGGATCTCTCTCTGATGGTTTGATCACATATGTGTTACCACAAACAGCTGCCACTGGAAACATCTATAATACATTTAAAACCTCAGGAAATTGTTTCAAACAAATTTTTTCTACAAATAAGGTAAATGGCACATTATTTGAGAGCCAAACTAGAATACCACCGGATACCCTCTTTAATTATATTTAAAAGAAAAATTTAAAATTGTAATTAAGGATTAGATATAAAAACATGGAAAACAATTTGTTGCGTCTCAGTCTTTTTATCCAAGCAAAAGAAAATGCACAGGAAGAACCTCCCTTGTGCCAGAATCGCATGATATTCCTCCTTTCCGAAGAATCTTAATGTAAACGAACTGTAAGTAAGGAGCAACTCGTACTACTAGTAAGCGAAACTAAAAGAGAAGGAGCTTTAATAACAATGTTGTATTTTCCCAAGGACAGTCACATCGAACCAACGATCCTAGAACATTAGGAAAAATCACCATAAGATTTCTGAAATTGCGTAATAATAATCACGGCCTTAATAGTATGTAAATTTCTGTATATTTATAAATCACATACAGGCGGCAACAATCAATACGAGCCATTATCTATAAAAGGCTTTATACATATAATAGCTTTTTCGATGAACAACTATCAAATTTATTTTTATTATAACTGATGATTAGAATTATTTTTTTAAGGGGGGCACATGTCTGAAGTTGATCAAAGTGAAGGAGGGGGGGGGGCTGAAAAGTTTGAGAACCTCTGATCTAGACACTGTTACTATTGATCTAATAGTATTTTTATCGTCTTATATCATTGTTATTACAATCTAAACCATTGTTATAACATTGTGATGTTAATTATATTGTCTAATATCATTGTTATTTTTAAACCATTGATATCGTATATAAACTAGGTCATGCTAAAAGAAAAATTCGGTTTTTGTAACTTATGGCAATAAATGTCTGTGATAATAGTAAAAAATGCACGAATAAATTCGTTTTTTGGAATTAGTTTTAGTTTACATTTATCTGTTCCAGGAATAATAAAAAAAAGAGAATAGTGAGACATCCAATTACAGATACACTAAATCAGACTTTGTTTATTTGTTCTTTTTTTACTCTCAAGAAGTAGCAGAAACTTGACTGTCGAGCCTTACAGAGCTCCAAAACAACACCTTCTCTGTACCCTTTTTAGGGTAACAGGATTTCAACAACCGTGCCAAAGGGTTAGGAAACTACCAAGAGAAGGAACTCAAGTTGGTCCCTGACAAAAAAAGCGACCTATTCTATCGAATTTTAAGCGGTGAAATTTCAAAGCTACTTAAACCTAAATAGAACAAGTCTTTTTTTCGTCTTCTTTTCTTTTATTTTTGCTTTAAATTCGGTGGAGGATAAAAAACTAGCTTCGGCAAAAGGTATTTTCACTCGATATCATTTTGGTCCTTGTTAAGCCAAAATTGCTGCTTGGTGTCACAAGAAGGCGAAACTTTTTGTGGACAAATCCTTTATTTTGTGATTTAAAAATGTATTGCAAAAAAAACTTTCACGCCCCCGTCGCACCTCACACCTTGAGAACCCCTGGGCATGATGGTTCTTTAAAGATTAGTTTAAGCAATAAGAGATTTATAAACTGAGTGATAAAATTATCAAAAATACAAATTTGTGGAAAAACATACTAACCCAAAGTGGGATCATGGCTGGGAAGTTAAAAGGAGTAATGCCAGCACAAACTCCAAGCGGTTGACGAATTGAATACGTATCCATATCTTTAGCGAATCCACTCAAATGTTCACCAAGCTGTAAGTTTGTAATGCTGCATGTATGCTCGACAACCTCTGGAATAGTACATCTGGTACAGTTAAAACAAGTACTTCGTTCCAAGATATTACAAAGTTTATTTTCACAATATATGAAAGTAAAATAGTAGGTCTATACTTAGAGTACCAAGGACAGTAAAAATAGAATCTGAGTGTTGGAATTGGTTAAGTGGAAACTTCAAAGCCGCAAATATCTTTTACAGTGGAGAAATTGGGAATTCCACTTTTAACGAAAAAGAACCCTACATGCGGTTTTGCAATTTTCAGTACAAGCAGACTTCATATTGAACAAAGAAAATGTGAGTGAAAAATTGGAAAGTAGTAAGCTAAAAACATACGACACAAAGTAGCTTAAGAAGGTATAGTTTTTCTTTGAAGTTGAAGCTGTCTTTTGGAGCTAGGAGATTGTTAACGTTTGAATTTTTAAAAACGAAAACCGTTATCAATTTTGAATTGTTAGTTTCGCTCGTTTATTTTCACGGTTCAAGGTTGCAATAGACGAAATCTGCAACCGCCCTAAAAATTCAAAATTTTGCAACAGCAGAACGAAAAATCCAAGAAACATGTAGATTTCAGGTAGGTAGACCTAAGATGGGTTAGGTGGCAAACAAAGTTTATATTTTAATGTCCTAGGTACTTTAAAGTTTATATTTTCTGTAATAATAATAATATTTATTTATAACCCACTCAAATCCCAAGATAAATAGTGGAGTAAACACTTTAAAAACAAATAACAAAAATTGTGATACAAAGACAAAAATCAACAATAACATTAAATAAATACGTTAATCACCAAAATAACAATTAATGAACAATAACATTAAATAAATAAAATTAATATAACAAAGGGGTCAAACTACGGTGAGGCGACAAACGCCAATACGCTGTTTCCGACTGCTTTTCGTGTAAACCAGTCAGCTTCTCAGTAATATTTGGAAGGTAAAACTTATTTATTATCTTTCAATTCCTATGCCAAAGAGGAATATAAAGAAGAAATTTACAGAAACGGAAACAACCACAAGAATATCACAAAATTTTCGATGTTCAGTAGGTTATTTTATAGTATTTCCAAGGTTTTAATATTTCAAAGTAAGACGGCAACTTTGCTATCATCCGACGGCTGGGATTCAACTATATCTACTAAATTACATTTTGAATTTTGATTTGCATTTATTTTAAAGATAGTAAACTATATGGAAATTAGCCAAAAATGGTTTCAAAATAAAAACATTTCCATTTTTTGAGTAAGTTTAAATCGTTCTCTAAGAGTCTCATATCATAAATTCTGACATGGTGAATGGACAAATCCACAACTAATGAAGCCATTGATACAAGTGTTTTTTTTTCCTTTTGGGGTAAGTTACAGCTATAAACTTATCCGAAAATTATATGTTTTACAGGGAAACCGCAAATCTTCAGTATTAAGGGAGCATAAACCTTAATGACAATGAAGCGTCGTCCATTTCATTCCAGATAGGTTTTTTGGACAAACTTTTTTGGAGCTGAGTTGCAACTCCTTTTGTTTACTGTACGTTCCAATTTTGTATTTAACTGTTTATGCTTTAGTGTAAATTTGGCTAACAAATTTGAGTTTTTATTTTACATGAAAAATATGTATACGACTTTAAAGCGGTGCGTCTATTTTTGCTAGATTACATGTTAAAATCTGCTCAAGTATTATTTTCCTCGTGAAACAAATGACTTTAAGACAAGCCTACTGCTGTTATTTTCACTTAAAGGATGAAATAATTATAAAATTGAATTCATTATTTTGAATCTCTCCATTCACCGAGCTAAAATTAGGATAATAATTTTTTTCGAGAATGAAACTTGCTTAAAAAAAGGAAAAATTCTTTTATCAATGATTTTACCTTATTTTTCTATCTAAAAAAGACAAAAGTAAAATAAAAATTGCAAAGTTAATTTCAAAAATACAATGGACAAAGCTGAAATTCAGCTAATGAATCATAGCAAAAAAGTTGGCCTTTTGTAGAAACATGTAAACCCACAGGACTGCAGAAAAATAACCTACCAAAACTTGCACAGTTAGCACAAACCTTAAATTTAATCTTTTTTTTTTTAATCGAACAACAATAAACTTAGAACTTAAATTTTCGTTTTTAAAACAACGGCTACTTGATTGAGCATAAGCAAACAGCTCAGCTACATGAATGCTACTTTGATGCTTGCTTTTTTATTCCTAAATTTGCGGCGCAAGTATAATTAAATATATGATGTGCCGCTCGTCTTTTGTCATGGTTTTTAGATGATAACTGAATCTTCTTATGGAAGAGTCGACAGGCAAACTTTTAGGAATAAATTCTTCAGGAAAATCAGATCAGATCGAAGTACAACGTCGGATGAAGCTATTCTTCAAGTATTCTTTTCTCGGCTTGCCAGCCTTAAGATAGCTGTACTAAGTTGTGTGCCTTTGTGTCTGTCTTGTTGGTTGGACAATTGGAGGGACAATACGAGAAAGCTCTAGAGATTTCAGTACTTGTGGAAAACAGCTATCGACGCGACATCAAATCTCTCATTAACATGCTGGAGAGAGTGGGGTGGGGGGGACGACTAAACCTGCCCTATTAGCCCTATTTCGGATTTTGAGAAACCTTCGTGGCGCACCATTATAAAGTGGGCATCCATACTCGGCAATGGGTCTGATGCTGAACTGTATGTAGTGGGGAGGACCCAGCTGAACGGTAGAAGGTTTTTGCAGCGAAGGGTTTATCTCCAGCCTTCTTGCACAGGACTTTCTCGCCCGATGAAGGTACTCGTCAACTTTCTCTATAGCTTAGTTAAAGAAGATGAAGCAGGGGTATATGTGTGGTATTTTTTATCGGGATATCATCAGCTCTTTTGTTTTCAATGCATTGAATCTAACCATTCAGGCATCAGGCCACTTTTCAATTTCCAAAAGATCTGTCTGTAGTAGCAGGGAGGCTTTGCTTGGGTCATCATGTTTTGGGATGACTAAATGTACTGTGATGCCATCAGCAAAGTGATTCGGAGGGCTCGGAAGGTTATCTTCCATGTCACGTATGTAAAGAATGAAAAACGTAGATTTCCAATATTGGCCTACTACCCTGGGGTACGCCTGCCTTTATTGGATATTCGAGGGAGGGGAACCCGTCAAGAACGACCCAAACTGGTCGATCAGACAGAAAGCTTTCAATCACGTTTATTAGACCTCTGACACCATAAATATAAAATTCCTTCAGTAGGCCGCAATGCCATACACTGTCGAAAGCTTTTGCGATTTCGAATGACAATAACCTGATGTCGTACCCTTTTCCAGGAGTTCGATCCACTTCTGGTGCTAAGTCATTAAGCAGTCAAGCGTTGAACACTTCCGGCAGAATCCGTATTGTCTGTCACCTAAATGTTCATTTTGCTCCTGGTACCAATAAAGTAAATGATTTGAAACCTTTTCATAAACTTTCCCATTGCAGGAGAGGAGGTTGATAGGCCTATTAGAGACCACGCTCATTGTATCGCCTTCTGGTTTAGGTATAGAAATGAATCGACAGATTTCCATATGCATGGAAAGGTTCCAACGGAAAAGTACAGCCGGAAAAGCGATGATAGAAGTTCAGCCACTTCGGCACTACAGGTCTTTAAGACAATATTAGGTATATTGTCAGGACCAATGGATTTGGTCACATAAAGACTCTGCAGAATGCGAAGACCTTAGGAGTGGAATAGTTCACCCACCTCCCTGCCACAAAAACAGTTCGAAAGATGGTTTGCAACTGAAAACACAACCTATATAGAATGCTGTAGGGTAGGTTAAGCTTAAATTAAATTATGTTCATTAGATGGTTAGTCTTAAATTAGAGATATTCTTCTGTTTTCTGCCACTGACATTTCTAGAATAGGTCTCATATGATATGCTGGAAAAGATTAAAAATTATTTTTTCAGGAAAAAAAAACCTAAAATAAAAGTTACCCAGAACAACACTTGGAGGACTTCATCTAATTTAGAATTTTTTTATTGAAACTTTTCACGTTCTATATAAGTTCAAGCTATGAGTTCAAATATCACTTACGGAGTCCACGTAGAACGTCACCCTCAGCATCCACAAGTGTTTTGCCTTGTTCTTTAGTAATGTTTTCAGCAAGAAGTTTCTGTAAAAGACAAGAAATATACACGGGTATACCCCCATTTTGTGCAGAACTATCTTTTTACCTTTGAATCTCATTCTAAAATTTTTCGGTCTTATGTGGCTTTACGCTGCAATGAATTTGTAGCATTGGAAGCTTGAGATAGGGACAAACTGATTTTTGTGTGCTCAAGGTAAAAAGATAGTTCTGCACAAAATGGGGGTATACCCCCTTGTTCTTTAGTAATGTTTTCTGCAAGAAGTTTTCAAGGTGGTATACCCCCTTGTTCTTTAGTAATGTTTTCTGCAAGAAGTTTCTGTAAAAGACAAGAAATATACACGGGTATACCCCCATTTTGTGCAGAATTATCTTTTTACCTTGAGCACACAAAAATCAGTTTGTCCCTATCTCAAGCTTCCAATACTACAAATTCATTGCAGCGTAAAGCCACATAAGACCGAAAACCTGGCAAAGACTCCTCCTTCATCCCACCAGGTTCAAGGTATGTGCTTTGACAACCTTCCACAAAACCCTAAGTAATTTTTTTAAATCTCATGCCAGACTTTCTCTTTCTCTTATTTCTTTATGGACAAATTAGAAGAAATACTCTAAGGACACATTCTTTGTTTGTCAGGAGGACATGACCAAGTCACCTAAGCCAGTTACATGCGTTCAGTGCATCATGAAACTCCCCTGGGAGACAATAAAAATTTTAGAATGAGATTCAAAATCCGACCCCTCATCCTGAGTTTTATTTTGGCTATTGTAACTGACCAGCAGATGATAAATTATCGATAAATAATAAAGAGCATCATCATTGTAGTCTTATTGAACTATATGAAATGAATAACTACGAAAAGAAGTAATTAGTACAGCCTCTACACAAAAGAAAGGTTAAAACAAATCCTCTCCTGAATTTACTGTCCTTTCTTCTTCTTTTTTCTCCTTTGTCACTTAAAAAATATATGTTTGATTTGTTTAATAAATCAGATACCAGTTGTTTTTGGTAATAACGTTTTCTGTTCGTTCTCTGCCAAATATGTTTCTGTGCAATCAAGTTTTTATAGCAATTTCATTCAAGAGATATATTAGACGAG
Source organism: Artemia sp. Qi Xiang Cuo (assembly GCF_049724085.1). Taxonomy (NCBI): domain Eukaryota; kingdom Metazoa; phylum Arthropoda; class Branchiopoda; order Anostraca; family Artemiidae; genus Artemia; species Artemia sp. Qi Xiang Cuo. The sequence continues at coordinate 31,369,423 of NC_142800.1, read as the reverse complement.
AGATTGATAATCGACGAATAGCCTAAATGAGAAGGGTAAGATGCAAACACCAAAGTAAACTAAAAAAGATGGTAAACTAATCAAAATGATCTACTTTCTTTTTTTAATTTTCCATTAACAAAAATAAATATTCCTGGGGGAAGTAGCCTACCATTGAATTTTTTTTTATATTTCCTTTTGTGTTTGTCCTCTGGCCAGATAAGTTTGCATTTCTTATAAGAATTATTTTATGTGGAGAAAACAAAAATTAATGATGTATCATATAAATAACTTCTATCATATAGGACAGGATTACAAATTCAAATTACGTTTTGCTATTTTCTCTGAGCCAAGTAATGAAGATAGAGAACTTAAACGTTGGAAAACACAAATTTGGTATTTAAAAAACTCTTTTATATAAATGCAACTGCAGTGTTTCCACTTGTCTAGGTTGCAAAGTGTGTTCAATGGAAACCACAAATGCTATTAATTTTATTATCTGTACAGAAAGAATTTAATAAATCTTGTGAACACTAAACAATCCAGTTGAAGCGAAACCTACTTGTCAATATATAGATAAATAAAAGAGTTCTTCAATAGTGCCTGAAAATGAATGTTTATAAATGTACATAGTAAGTTCCCTATCTGAGATATTTCCTATCTCAATGGCCCAAAAAGGTAAAGTATGTTCATTTGACAAGATATTCATAAATGAAAACAAAATGCTTGGCAGTTTAACAGCTGCACACAAATGACATGAATAAGTACTATTGAGAGCAGCTTTATTTTTTGTCTAGGTAGAAATTGAATATTACTAACTCAAAAGTCGACTAGTTAGCACGCTAGACTTGAAATCGTTTGTCCGTGACGACAGGAGTTCGAGTCCTGCTGGGGCTGGTTATTTGGATTGAAACGGTCAGTAGCGTGATTCTGTAAGCTCAGCCAGAGCCCACCCAGCTCTAATGGGTACCTGGAGAAATTTGGGGAAGGTAAACAGGAAGGTTGTGTGAAAGAAAAGGATGGCTGCCCCCCCCCCCTATTACACTTCCTGGCTAAAGAGCTATGAAACAAAGATCAGCATTGCCAGTAGGGAGTATACAGTTCAATGCCGTTTTCTTTACCTTTTTTGCCTTTTAAAAGCAGGAGTCTAACTTCTGAGTTTATTTTCCTTAGCCTTTAGGAGCACAAGTCAAAGTTGGAACATATAATTTACCAACTACATTGCCCTCGTTTTGTCACATTTAAATTTGTGGTTGGACCCATATATAGCAAATTTCATCAACAAAAATATTTACCATGTTATTCCTAATAATATGTTGGTACTTGAACATGATTTGCTGCCGTGTGAGTATTGAGGTTTTAGACCAGGAGCCACAAGCCGCCTTCGCAGCTTCAACAGCTTGCTCCATTTCAGCCTGACTGCATTTTGGCACTCTCGTTACAACCTACAACCAGAACATATCAGCTTAGTTGAATTATCAAAAGTAGGAAAGACATTAAGTGAAACAAGCAATGTTAATTAAACAAAATACAATTTAAAGCTGCAATAATATATGATGTCAAGGGTCATATTATTGTCATGTAATCTATATTGACTGTTTATCCATATTTACACTTCTACCCATCCACCCACCAACCCACATCTCTCTCTCTTTCTCTCTTCTCTACTTTCTTGAGAACGAATCTAATTACCAAATTTAAAATAATCAAGAAGTGTACCTTCTCTAACCCAAAGAATTGGGAATTATACATAAAAATGTTCAACTATTTTCTTATTTATGTAAACTTAATACTTTATTACCTCATTCGTAGCAGGATTATGTAGATCAATCCATTCGGATGTGCAGGAATCCACCATTTCATTGTTGATGAACATTTTGGTAGTAGGAACGGCGGAATGCCGGAATCGAACTCCTTGGACTTGCCATCCTGAACCCTAGAAAAACAAATCAATTCATAATACAAGCAAAGAAGAAAGAGAGAAAGGGAAAAGAAGGAATTCCCTACTTGAATATTTGGGCTGTAAGTAGCTTTGACTCCATACTTGGGCTCCCAGCCTGTGAAAATAAGTGGTCAGTCAGAATAAATACACTTGTTTTGACTTTTTAATTACAAGTTACAAAAAAGTTTAGCTAATCATTTTTCATTCCTGTCTCTACATTGATATAGGAGACAAAGGAGATAAATTGCATGTAGAAATAAGCAAATATACCATTCAATGGTCTCTCCAAGTATAATAATCACTGCTATCAGTTTTATCCCAGCCCCTCTCCTAATGAGGCAAAATATAGCCCTAGGCTATGTGGACAACTTTGCTGATTTTATGTGTTTTCAAATTGGCATATATATATAAAAAAAAACAAAAAAAACAACAGAATTCTGACAACAGTAGATATGGAAAAAAAAAACAGGCGTTTGATGCGTATTCCATTGTATAAGAATGATTAAGTGTAATCTTACCCTTCAAAAGCTACAAGCCTGAGAAAATTTACCTGATTTTCGAAAAAGGGGGGAAACATCCCCTCAAAACCATCAAATTCAGCATATCAGAGGTTTCAAGCTCCTATAAGCAATTAAATAAAAAAACAAGTTTTTTTTAGCTGAAAGTAAGGAGCGACATAAAAACTTAAAACGAACAGAAATTATTCCGTATATGAAAGGGGCTGTCCCCTCCTCAATGCCTCGTTCTTTACGCTAAAGTTTTACTCTTTCTCACAACTCTATTTTTTAAAACAGTAAAAAACTTTAGCGTAAAAAGCGAGGCATTGAGGAGGGGACAACCCCTTTCATATAGGCTACGGAATAATTTCTGTTCGTTTTAGGTTTTAATATCGCTCCTTACTTTCAGTTAAAACACCTTGTTTTTGTATTGAATTTCTGAACCTTTTTGAGTTGATGCATGTTTTGATTTTGGCTCACCGTACATGAATAATGAAAACAAAATTTGCATAATAATTTTACTTTTTTTTGTTTAAATGACTTGTTGAAAGCTGTTTAATTTTATTTACGAACATTTTTATTAGTAATAAATATACGTAACTTATGAACTAACTTACGCAACAAACTTCTATATTCGTATATTTTTATCACGTAAATTAGAGGGTTCATCCCCCTAGTCAATACCTCGCTGTTTACGCTAAATTTCAAATTTTTTCTAATTCTTTAAGAGCGACCCCTTAATCACACATGCGGTTAATTAGAATAAATAGCTCTTATGAAAGCGTAAAGTGAGGTATTGACTAGGGGGCGAACCGAATCCTATACGTAATAATTTCTGTTCGTTTTAAGTTTTGATGTTGCTCCTTACTTTCAGATGAAAACTTGTTTTTTTATTTAGTTTCTGGTCGTTTTGTTAAATAATACAGGGAAATCCGGCGCCCCCTTCATAGCAATGTCCCTTCCCCCTTTGGAAACATCCTCACACGTAACCCCCGCCCCCCCCCCCACTACCAGAAAAAATCCCCAGTGAAAACGTCTGTATACTTCCCAATAACCAATACTATATGTAAACATTGGGCAAAGTTCATAAATTGCAGCCCTTCCCCCGGGGACTGTGGGAGATTAATCATACTCAAAGACATAGTTATTATATTTTTTCAACTATGCTGAACAAAATGGCTATCTCAAAATTTTGATCGGGTGACTTTGGGAAAAAATGAGCTTGGGAGGGGTCTAGTTGCCCTCCAATTTTTTGGTCACTTAAAAAGTACACTAGAACTTTTAATTTCCGTTCGAATGAGCCCTCCCGCGATATTCTAGGACCACTGGGTCGATACGATCACCCCTGAAAAAAAAACAAAAAACAAATAAACACACATCTATGATCTTTCTTCTGGCAAAAAAATACAAAATTCCACATTTTTGCAGATAGGAGCTTGAAACCTCTACCGTAGGGTTCTCTTATACGCTGAATCTGATGGTGTTATTTTCATTAGGATTCTATGACTTTCAGGGGGTGTTTCCCCATTTTCGAAAGTAAGGCAAATTTTCTCAGGTGCGTAACTTTAATGGATAAAACTAAACTTGATGAAATTATTTACTTGAAATTAGAATAAAAATCTGATTCTTTTGATGTATCTATTGGTATCAAAATTCCGTTTTTTAGAGTTTTGCTACTATTGAGCTGGGTTGCTCCTTACTTACAGTTTGTTACCACAAACCCTTTGAAAATGGGGAATTTTGATTTTCTTGAAGTTTCTGAGGGGGGGGGGGGGCAAACTTTCCAGGGGGAATTTGCCAGAATTTATATATGAAATTCGTTTTTTTTTTCTTATATTCTTCTTTTTGACTCTGACGACTCCATTTAACCTGGGAAGATTTTCTGGGGGAATTGCACAGGAAAGTTGTCAGCAAAGTTGAAATTCCCTGGGGGATTTTCTTGGCAGTAATTGTCCATGGGGAATTATCACTAGGAGAAATTCTCCACAGGAAAATTTTCCATGGGAGAAAATTTCTATTGGGGAGAGGGACGATTTTCGAGAAAAAATTCCCACGTAGGGGGATTCCACTATGATCTGAAAAACGATCAGAAATTACCAAAAAAAAAACAAGTTTTTTCTACTGAAAGACAGGGGCAGCATTAAAACTTAAAATAAACAGAAATTATTCCATATATGAGGGGTGATGCCCCCTCCACAATACCTCACTCTTTATATTAAAGTTCGAACGTTTGTCCCAACTCCTGAAAAACCAATACCATTTAATTAGAATCAGAAGTTTTTTAAAAGTACTAAAAAACTTTAGCGTGAAGAGAGGGGTATTAAGGAGAGGGCATCCCCTGATATATGGAATAATTTCTGTTTGTTTTAAGTTTTAATGCTGCCCCTGTCTTTCAGCAGAAAAAAAAACTCGTTTTTATTATCTAATATAGCATTTTGAATCAACTGCCAATGACAAATAAGCAACAAAAATGGAAACCCATCACATCAGCAAATTTTTACATGTATTCCTGCATAGTTATTTTGGAGAAAACACTACAAAAATAAGAGAATAGTACTATTTGATTCATTATTTAACACCCTTTCTGAAAATGGTTGTTGCTACTGTGACAATTGTACCCTAGTCCCCCTTAGTTGAGTCAAATAACACAAACTGCTGTTATAAAAACACTTTGGTAACAGAATTCTTATTTTATAATATACTAAAAATTTTATTAATTGTATTTTCAAGGTCATCTTCAATTTATTTTATGGTTTTTCTATCATCATTTATAACTATCTAAATAATATCATCTGCCCACTGATTATTTCTGTATTTGAAATATTTATTACTCTCAATTTAACAAATAACAATTCAATTTGAAGATCCAAGATGTTTCGAGCAAATTCTCAAATCTTTGAACTGCATGATTGTTTCCAAAATAGAGAGACACAAGCATTTCAGATATGGAAACATACAGAAATGACATGGGACATACAGTATCACTTTGAGAAAATTGGGAAAATAGTGGACAGCCATGAATGAATGTGATAGTCCCCCTAAAAATATGAAAAAGGTAAATTTTATGCATATGATACAGTAAGAACTTTGTTATTATTATGCTTTTATCAAATGTCTTGTATATACCCTAAAGTAAGGGATACATGGCTTTTTTAGTATTTTCTATTGAAAAAACAACTAAACTATCCTCATTAGAAAATTCATACCCCTCCCCATATATTTCTGTCAATTGATGCCACTGGCTATAAATGGGCTATTTAGGAGGGGTTGGGGTTAAGGTGCAATAATCATGGTAGCCATTTCTATACTTGGAAATAGTGTTTAATGACAAATTAATGGTACTACTTTTTTGTTATCATAGAATTTCTAGAAATTCCGAATAATTATACAGGATTACCCTTTTGTGTAAGAACTGGGACAGCAAAAGCACAGTATATGGCAGACATCAAAAAGAAAAGAAAGAAATATACCATCAGATTCTAAATTTAATGGCTTTTGAAAAGATAATAACTACTGCCATTGCAGTTGTATCTCAGATCTCTTTAATGGGTCAAGATAGTGTTGTTGTTGTTGTTTTTTTTTTTTTTTTTTTTTTTTTTTTTTTTTTTTTTTTTTTTTAATTCAACACATTCTAAAAATTTCATTTTCATCTGTTCCTAAGATATTGCAGATATACTGTTTTACAACATGGATGTTCATAATATGTTTTGACTTAGTTTAACGTCCTCCTGAACTTGCCCTGAAAGTAAGAACTTAATGCCCTTGCCTGCTCTTGAGATATCAATGATGCCCCTTTTGCCAACCTAGATGCATACAGGGTCGTTTGCTTTAATTCCGAGATACCCCTCCACATCCTCGAAAGTCTCAATTAAAAACCTTAGCGGTTCCCTTGATATTGTAGGTATACCCTTTTGACTACCTAGATGAACATATCATTGTTTCAATTAAGCTGAACAGTCCAACATTCACAAAAAATCTGAACTTTACACCCTTAGCTGTTCTTGAGATTTTGCAGGTATCCCCTTTTGATAACCTACGTGAACACATTGTCTCTTGATTTAGTTCTACATCTCCTCAATATCCTCTGAATTTTCTCACTTAGTACTCTTAGCTGTCCCTGAAATATTATGGACTCGTTTGTCAATATGGATGCAAATACTATCTTCTGATTAATTCAGAAGATACCCTCAAAACTCCCTGAAAGTTCCTGAGATATTATAGTGCTGTCTTTGAGATATTATGGATGCAACGTTTTGAAAAGATGGATGCACAGAATGTCTTAGGATTAAATTAAACATCCCCTGAAAGTGTTTCAACTTATTACCATTAGCTCTTCCTGATATATTGCAGGTATACCGTTATGATGACTTTCATACACATAGTGTCTTTTGACTTAATTAAAACTTCCCACAATTTTCCCTGAAATTTCCATCTTAATACCATAAGTGGTTCCTAACATATTGGAGATATGCAATTTTGACAACTTGAATACACTTAAAATCCTTGGTATATTCAGATCTCCTTCTACATTCTCTGAAGGTTTCAACTTAACATTGTTAGCTGCTCATGAGATATAGCAGATATACCCCTTTGACAACTGGAATACACATAGTTTTTTTTTTATTTAGTTTGACACCCACCTCAACTATTCTGAAATGTTTCAACTTGATACCCTCATCTTTTTCTGATAAATTGCAGATATCCCATTTTGATAAAATGGATGCACTTAAAGTCTTGAATTAGTTTAACATCCTTCTATATGTTTATTGAAAATTTCAACTAACAACCTTAGCGTTTCTCAAAATGTTGCATATATGCCCTTTCAACGACCTTGATGCTTGTTGTGTACTTTAAAATAATTCAATGTCCCCTCAACATTGTATGAAAGTTTCAACTTAATACCCTAAGTCATTCCATAGATATTTTAGATATGCCCTTTTGACAACCTGGATTTGCATTGTATGTTTTAATTCAGATCAATATGTCCTTTAAGTTTCAACTTATTTTTTTAGTTGTTCCCTAGATATTCCATGTACACTCCTCTGACAGCCTAGATGCGTATATAGTCTTTGGTTTAGTTCAACATGCCTTGAAAGTTCAAAATTTCATGTGATATTACAGATACGCTTTTTTGCCAACCTGGATGCATATAGTGTCTTTTGTTTTAGTTCAAAATCCCCTTCAACATTTTCTAAGACTTTCAACTTCATACCCTTAGCTGCTCCCTACATATTAGGGGAGACCATCTCAGATTAGCCACAGCCCAGGTTCGTCATTTGCATTTAACTAGGGATCTATCAATGGAAAAATTTCCATAATTTAGCGTTTAAGTTGCCATCTAGTAGCGAAAGTTTGGATGTTCCAACTTTGTGTTGAACCCCGTTTTCCAGGTTTTGTATGGTAAGTTGATTTTTAGGGCTTGGAAAGTAAATTTTTGTGTTAAAGAAAAATAAAAAAGTAGGTCTCTAACGTAAAGGTAAGAAAAAACTTTTTATGTCGATAGAAACGTCTGAGACTTAATAAACTATTAATGATAGCCATTTACCACCATCTACAATAACAACTGGAAAGTGCTGATTTTTCTCTGAAGAGGGAAAAAACCCACGTTGGCCACAAAAAACCAGCCCTGATTCGCCACTCTAGGACTGGCGAATCTGGGCCTGGCGAACCTGTAAAGCTAAATTTTTGCAACATACTTCATTGATATTTGCTTCATATTTCGTCAGATACACTCGATAAAGAAACGACAATCCCATATACTTTAGTCTGGAAAATCCTGTATGGTTGGATCAAACCTTGCTTGACCCAGAAAAATAGCTTGGTGAGAAAACTAAAAATAAACTTAAATTAAAAATAAAATAGCTGGTCAGAGCTGCTGTAATCAAAGTTATTGTACAGAACAAGAAAACGGCTGCAAAAAAAAAACATGGAATACCAAGGACAACTCTGAGGGGATACATCACCAAGGCTGATAAACAGGATGTGGATATTGAGCTTCTAGCTCTCTCATTTTTCTCTCCACTTTACTCTACAAGGCAGATCTGTACAGAAGAACAAGAAAATGTTCTTCCTAAATGCTTGCAAGTCGTGTGCCATACGCATTATGGTTTAACACCACTCGAAGTTCGTCAGCTTTCTTGCAGTTATTCTCTTGCAAAAGGAATTACCATCCCAAATTCATGGACAAGCAAATCAGTGACAATCAAAATGCTGCGGGTGAAGATAAGTACCGCGGTTTTATGGCAAGGCGCCCATATATTACTATAAGAGCGCCTGAAGCAACCAGTCTTGGCCATGCAACTGCTTTCAATTGTGTGACAGTTGGGAGTACTAGCACCACAGATTTACAGCGCAAAATATTTGAAATGTAGACAAAACTGGACTATCAACAGTCCACAAGCCAGGGAAAATTGTTGCAGCAAAAGGACAGAAACAGGTAGGCAAGTTAACGTCAGCGGAAAGAGGGCAGAATATTACTATGTGTGCAGTTATGAACCATTTTATCAATCTTCTTCTTCTATTTAACAGCAGGCGGGCTTTTCAGTAAAACTATTTAGCCCTTTTCCTTTTGCTTCACTCTGTGAGCTACAGAGCTACTGGCTTGATTGCCTCATATTTATTAGATATGTTCAGATATTTTTCAGCAGATCTTTCGACTCTAGGAGTTCAAATATAAGATGATAGATGTCGATTTCTATGCTCTGTGTGTAGGTATAGTTGGCTAGGCTCTTGGCTGATAGTGGGATTTTGTGGTGTTTGAAGTATTTTAACAGTTTACAAAGCAAGGTATGTTGTGCAGACGTCAGCATATTACATTCAAATAGGCAATGGTCAATTGTTTCATTATTCATAGTACAATGCCTGCAAAGAGGGGACAGGGGAATTGAACCACTTGAATTAGAAAGCTTATATGAGAATGCAAGGAAATTTAGTCCATTTGTTCCAGAACGAATTCTATGATAAATTTTAAAAAGATACTTATTGGGAAAGGGGGAAAGGATAGGATTAATCTTATTAAAATTAATATCTGATAGCCTCCATCGGTAAATATCTCTAGTTGGGATTGGTCTCCCACTTGGCTGGTCAATATTTATAGCATTTTTTGCTATTTCATCAACCTGATGATTTCCACTTATGCCAGAGTGGCTAGGAATGTACTGAAAGTAAGTTTTTATGCCATTTGAAGCAAGATTATCAATAATACTGAGACAATGATAAGTGTCAATGTCCAACTTATATTGAGGAGCTGAGGCCAGAAACTCAAGGCTTGATAAAGAGTCAGAATAGATGATATTATTATTCGAATTTTCAATCAAAGATTGGTTTTGCTTAAGGTGTTCTAATGCCATGATTATGGCATTTAACTCAGCAGACATTATAGATAAATTATTATATAATCTCTTGCCCATTGCAATTTTCAGGTGAGGAAGGAAAACACCACTTGCAACCTTCTCATTCATTTTTGACCCATCAACAAATATTTGGAAGTGATTTTTATAGGTAATTGTATTAAGTTCTACAAATTTTTTCTGAACAAAAGCAATGGGGGTTAAATCTTTATTCCATTTTGAAAATTCAGTATTTATTATGGGAAATGACCAATTCCATGGAGGGGATTGTGGGAAAGTAGGTGCAATAGACTTTGCTGGTACATGGAACTTCTTTTGAATATTGGCATACTCATATGCAATACCTCTTTACATTGCTGGATTTATTAAACAATTATTTAATTTGTGTGAGCTATTTGATTCAATTTTTGTAAGATGTTTTATCAATAGAAATCTACGTCTCTCACTGATTGTTGTTAATCCACTCTCCATAAGCAGAAACTTGGTGCTTGTGGGTTTCATAAGGCGAAATATGAGACGTATTATATCATTTTGTGTTCTTTCAATTTTTTGCATCTGGGTCTTTGCACAAGCACCATAGACATTGAGCCCATAATCAATATGGGGTCTTATATGTGATTTATAAAATTGGATTAAAGTTTTCTCCTTACAACCCCAGGGTGTGGAAAGAAGTCTTTTTAGTATATTTGCTTTTCTATAGCATTTTTTTATTGTGTTTGAAATGTGGAGGTGGAAATTGAGTTTTTGGTCAAGCATGAGACCTAGGTAATTAATATTATTATCTTCTGGAATAGTTGTCTTATTTAGAGTTAGTTTTGAATTAACATGGTTTTGCTTCCGGTGAAATTGGATTATTTTTGACTTGGTGGGCGCAATGGGTAAATCTGAATGTTGAGAGAATTTTTCAAACTGGTAAAGTGACTTTTGCAGATTTGACTGTGCTATCTGAAAGGTGTTGCCAGATGACCATAGCACCAGATCATCAGCATATTGTAGATTCGTGTGGGGTAGGTTCATGTCCCAGAGATATAGGGCAAATAGGAGGCAACTGAGGGCTGCTCCCTGAGGTAGGCCTTTGGATATTGTCTTTTGGGGTGAAGAGGCTGAACCAACACAAACAATGAAACTTCGCACTTCTATGAAGGATTTAATAAAGGATACTAGCTTAGGAGGTACTCCAAGGTTTGCAAGTTTAATTAAATGGATTTGGTGGTTCACATTGTCATATGCTCCTTCAAAATCTAGGAAAGCTGCCACTAGGATATTATTTTTTGAGAAAGATTCATTTATTGCATTTGTTAGCAAAATGAAAGCATCTGTTGAGGAGTGGTATTTCCTGAATCCAGTTTGAGTGTGTGGGATCATGTTATTTTTCTCAACAAACCAGAGGAGTCTGTTATAAATCATTTTCTCCATTATTTTCCCCATCACAGGTGTAATCGTTATGGGCCTATAAGACTCAGGGTTATCTTTTGGTTTATTTTTCTTTAGGATTGGTTGGAGGGACGAAAATTTGCATATATTGGGGAACCTAGAAGATGCCCAAGCATAATTATAACAATTTAGCAGTTCTTGTTTGTATGAAGGTGTGGGATTCTTTATCCATGTGGGGTGTATATTGTTATAGCTGCTGCTAGTTTTGGACCTAATATGATGTATTGCATTATTCAATTCCTGGATTGAAAATGGATTAGTTACGTACTCGGATCCTGGGCGTGGTTGGTAACTAGGGTTCATAGAAATTGTGGACAGTTTGCTGTGATTATTTGATGTTAGCTTATTAACAAAAAGAGTTGCAAATAGGTTAGCCTTTTCAATATCGTTGTCATAATGGGTATTATTATGTAAAAGCTCATACAGGAGTGGGTTGGGAGAAGTCTTTTTCCCACATATGTGGCTTATGACTTTATGTATAATTGGCTCATGCATTTCTCTGGAGAGATTATTTGCAAAATTATTCCAGTATTTATATTTAGCATCTATTATAGTCCTTTTTAGATTAGATTCTGCTTGTAATTTTTTTAAATATGTAGTAGGTGTAGGTTTTTTTATGAATTCTGTCCTAGCTGCCGTTTTTATCCTCCATTTATTTAGGCACTCATTTGTCCACCATGCTTTAGGAATTTGTTTCGGGAATGTTTTCTTAGGTGTTGTCCTGGGGATAGCATGATTAGCTGTATTTATTAGTAAAGATGTCAAGGCTTCAGCATGTGTTTCAACTGTTGTGTTAGAAATGCATGAACTTTGGGTGAAACTTGTAATTTCATCATTTAGCTTATTTTGGAAAATAGACCAATTTGCTTTAGTGTTGATATATTTGGAGGTATGAGATGAAGTTTCAGTAGGTTCATTAAGGGAGCAAACTATAGCAAAGTGGTCTGTACATAGACTATCAATTTAATTTATGTAAATTTTGTTCAACAAATTTAAAGACATAATTCGTAGGTCAATTGTGGACAATTTGCCACTTTTGGGGTTAAAATATGTATTCAGGTTTGGAGGGGTAGCAACCGCTAATTCATTATTATTTGAAATCATATGCTCAATAAATTTACCAGCTTTATTTGCTGGTTTATTCCCCCACAAAAGGCTGTGTGCATTGAAATCACCACAAATAATGATATTATTTAACATATTAGAATTATTTATATAATTAAAGAAATCCTTGGCATCTGTAGTTTGGCCATTAGGGTTATAAAAGCTTATTATGTAGGTTTTTAAATTATTCAGCCAAACACTTATACCAATTACATCAACATCATTTTCAAAATCTGGAAAATTGATGCCACAAAATTTTATATTATTATTAACTAATAAAGCTACACCACCTCCTTTTCTCTCTGAAGATCTATCCTTTCTCAGGATAGTATATCCCAGAGACTTAATTTGTTGATTTTGGGTTAAATGAGTTTCCTGGAGGCAAGCAATATTAATGGAATTATTATTCATAAATGATATTGGTTCATTTAGCTTATTTTCTGTGAGTGATCTTACATTCCATTGGAGTATTGATAAATGCTGTGTTGTTGATTTATTCTTCATATGACTGTGTATCAATGTTCAGCTTTGTTAAATGTAAAGCAAGATCTTTTTTTGCTTGAATGAGCATATCATCTGGGATGTAGATTTTTGCCAATTCTGCAATAATTTTTGTTTTCTGTAGTTGATGTATGTTCATGGCCTGAACTGCATTACAGTTTAGAATGAATAAGCATATATTTGGGGATTGCATTTTTGGTAGTGCATCCTGTTTGTTGGTTAAGGGATTGATTCCTGGTAGTGTTTCTGATTTGTTTCTTCTTGGGAGGGAGGGCCAGGCTGGCCTCATCTCACCGGAAAACGAGGCTTGCTGGCTTGGTGATTCCTTCTGATAGGGATTTGAGCTGGGGGGCTTAGAAGATATTGTTTTGTATGGGGTGCTTGATGCAGTTGGGACATTTGACTTGGGGGCTTTGGTTGGTTTCATTACAGGCTTTATTTGGTATTGTTGGGCAGCATTTGCTTCCATTGCTGCAAAGGGGTATGGGATGGCCTTCTCTGTTGATATTTGGAGTGTTAGAGCTCTTTTCTTGTATGCAGGGCATAATGATTTATTTGTAGATTCATGTGGGCCTTTGCAATTGATGCATGTAGGCTGGGTGTTGTTGCAAGTTGTCAGCTCTTTAGGATGGAAAGATTTACAATTACTACACTCTTGGAGAATTTCATTGCATTTGTTTGTCGTGTGTCTCAGTTTGAAACACTTCTGACACTGAATAGGCTTAGGTTTGTATTCCTTGTGTGGTTTGATTTGCCCAAATAGGAATAATTTTTCTGGGATATCAATTTTATCCTTTAGTGTGAATAAGAAGGATCTACTAGTTTTTAGGCCAGTAGAATTAGGTTTTCCAAGTTGGGTAACATCCTCAACTGGGATTGTGTTACCAGCCCTATCTGAAAAGCCTTCTTTTAACTCCTGAGTAGATATCTCTGGGGGAACATTATAAACTACAATTTTTGTTGTTGATTGTTTTGGGTTCCAATTAGATGCAATAATGGGGATAATCAGAAGGGATTTAAGGTTAGTTATTGTATCCGCTGATTTCTGATCTTCTACAGCTATTAGCAGAGATCAATCACGGTTAATGTTAAGAGAGAACATTGATTTTAGCAATTTAAAAATTGCAACTCTTATTGCAGTGATCATTTTTATTTCAAGGGGGGTAGTGGAAGTAGTTTTAAGATAAATTCCTAAGTTTTTGGAGGGAGGATCCTGGGCAGGGAGAGGGTAAATGCTTTTAATTGGAGAGATTTTTATTCTTTTTTTAGAGCTTCTAGAGGGTACCTCTTGAAACCCATTATCATCATTTATGTTTGCATTAGGATCTACAGTTATCATTGTCCTATTCTCCAAATTGGAGCTATCATTAGAACTTTCAGATAATGTGCTTGACCAGCCAGGATGGGTATCTTTCACTATGGAATTTGATTTGGGATCTGGGGGGACGTTTTTTTTTGGAGGACTTCTTAAGTGAATCCATGGCTTAAGTGAATCCATGATTTATGCCTGATTGTAAGACTAGGGGATTCTGTTAATACACATCTTTATATAGAATTCTTTTAACTGTCACTAGTATGAATGGAATGAAGATAGAAGCTTAAGAACACTTTCCTTTACCCTTGTTTAACCTGATGATTGTTTTAAAGATTTCAAATCATCTTGTAAAAATATTTTCTAAGTCCAGTTTGATTAGAAGAATAATGCAAACTGTGACAAGAAGGATTATTGAAGGTGTTGTAAGGGGAAATGTTCATTTAACATTGTGGGGTGAGATAAACATCTTGAAGACATTCAAATTCGAAATTTGATTAGATTTCTTACCATTTAAAGGGTAGTTAAGTTGTGTTTATATGGAAGTGATAAGAAGTAGTATAAATAGATTTTACAAATAACTTTGTTTAAATATAGTAATGAAAGTTGTTTCAAATCAGTCAGACCTGTGGGCAGCCTTCTAAATTCTGAAAAAGCAAAACTTGCAGCAACCTAAGGAGTTGAGCATATATCATTCCTTACTCTTGTATCAAATCTAAGTTGGCTGAACTTGCCAGGAATTTGTGGAAAAATTTATTGAGCAATGTAATTCTATACATTAGGCTCTCAAATCTAGATAGCACCCCTTAATTTTTGTTTCGGATTTGGCTGGGTATATTTTTGTTAACTTCAGTCATTTTGTATAATTTGATAAAGCCACTCCTATTTCTAATGATAAAGGTCTAATGTAATGGGCCAGAGAAGCCATAGATATAACAATAATCATTAAAGATACAAGCTTCTGCAGGTTTGGCAGTTAACAGATATAGGTGGTGTAAATGTATATTAACCTAATATCAAAAATTTAGATTCAATCTTGCCAAATACAAAGAATCAGTAAGTTTATTTGATTGTTGAGGAATAAAAAAAATTGTTCAT
Organism: Artemia sp. Qi Xiang Cuo; assembly: GCF_049724085.1. Lineage (NCBI taxonomy): Eukaryota > Metazoa > Arthropoda > Branchiopoda > Anostraca > Artemiidae > Artemia > Artemia sp. Qi Xiang Cuo. Next base: position 31,354,207 of record NC_142800.1, on the reverse strand, counting down.
ATCGGTTATACTAATCATGTTGGATGTTCATTTTATAAAATTATTTTGTTTGTTGATTTTTATTTGAAACAACTGGTTAGATGACTCTTGAGTGGCATAGGTGATTTTTTTTTTTTGCTAACATACTAGAACAACAACAATTTAGAATGACATACATTTTCCAAGAACATTCATTGCAGAAAATAGAGTTTCTAAAGTGGTCATCAATTCAAGGCTCTTTTTCCTGACATTGGTGTAATTATACACCCATTTCTGTTAAGAGTTGGGAAGTAAAGCAGTGGCATCTATCTTTATTGTTTAGATGACTCTTGAGTGGCATAGGTGATTTTTTTTTGCTAACATACTAGAACAACAACAATTTAGAATGATTTTCCAAGACACATTCATTGCAGAAAATAGAGTTTCTAAAGTGGTCATCAATTCAAGGCTCTTTTTCTTACTAGATGGCTTTTCTAGTGGAGTTAAAACAGAGGGAGTTATCAAGGCTCCATCCTCTTTTATAAACTATGAAAATCTTGTGTCTGTAAATACCATAAAAGGATCTTTACAGACAAAAGACTTTCATTTGTCTATGAATACCCTTGTATGGAGCATAAAAGATTGTTGTACTAAGTTTATACAAATAAGAGGAAAAGCTGCTGCCTCTAACACACTGTTAGAGGCAGTGTCTTCAGTCTTCAACCAGAGTTCAACTTCTTGACACCTATTTGGTTAATGCCATCCCGCATTAAACTCAGTTAATTCAGTGACATAATTGATAAACTGTGACCTTACTTCCAGATTGTTCCACCAGACATCAGGTTAATTCAAGTTTTTTACCCTTTATAATAACCAACCAAATGATAAAAGGACAACGAATTCAGTGACAAAGTTGACTAACTGTGACCTAGCTTCCGGATTTTGTCACCAGCCATCAGGTGAAATTCTTCCTTAAAAGAACTTATAGATGATATCAGGTCGTCCCCCCTTGCCTCGACTTGCCAAAGGGATGGTAAAGCTTTCATTGCAGCCCAAAGCGAGTGTCAGACTACTCCCCTACCAGTATTAACCAGTGTTGCCAGTTGCCAGACTGATTTTCTGCTAGAAACTAAAGATGTCAGTACCCAGACGGATTTTGGATATAATTGTGAGCCTTCTAATGATGCCTCCTGCCAGACTGAAAATTTTCCTTGTGGCACTTGTGATTCCAGCCCCCTCTGTGACCCTGCCCTCCCCTCCCGTTTAGTGATAAAAAAAACTCGAGTTCGTTACCAAAGAAAATTATACTTTGATTTATATTTGGGGAAATATAATTAATAACACACTTAAGTCTGTTAATATGAATAAAAAAAAACGCCAATTTGAAACGAACTGCAATTCCATCCACAAGCAACACCTCCCAACCCATGAATATTAATGAAGCACGAGTCAACTCAAATATGAATTTAATTGGTCACCTAGTTCCAGAGGTCAGTGACAGCTCAAATGAGAACTCAATCAATATTCCAGATCTAGAGGTCAGTGACAATTTAAGTGTGAACTCAGCCAATATTCCAGTTCCAGGGGTCAGTGACAACTTGAGCATTATTAGTAAATCGGTTCCTGAAGCCAAATCAGGGAAGAATTCTATTGCCTGCCGTTTTCACTTGGCCAGCAAGTGTATAAAAAAGAGTGATTGTACCTTTGTTCACCCTTGTAGGTCTTTTTTAACTACTGGTCACTGTAACGACAATTATTGCTCCCTTTCCCATTCCAAACCCTGCCATGAATTTCAAAGTGGCCTTTGTTTTGAAACTAAGTGCATGTTATTACATTTGAAAAACAGGGATTATTGTGCTATAGCCAGGCACAGTAACATTTTTAATAGTAAAATAGTTACAAGTTCTCAATCAACCCAAAAGCAGAGCCCCCTTCATTCAATTAATAAAATTAGCTCACCAGCACATACTCTTCCTTTTTTTATCCCAAATCCACCCTGCTCACTCAAAAAACTTCCACCTTTACCACCCAGAAAAAAAACTCCATATTCCCAGCAAAATACCTTCCCTGTTAACACTCCAGTTAACCTCTCCCAAGTTGAACCCCCTGAAAATACCACCGTCTTATTTCCCTCCCATATTTTCCCGCCTCCGACCCATGCATTTAATCCCTCGTGCCCACCCTACCAGGGTGACTCAGGTCTGAGACCTTTTGCATTTAATAATTGTCTTGTATTAAATCCTAATTGTTCGCACTTCCCGACAACTGAAAACAAGTCGCACCTTCCTCATCATGCTTCAGCTGTATCCTCGCCCTCCCCTCCACCTCCAAATCCCCAAGGTAAATCCTTCTCTTACCCTACTTCTCTGCAGCATCATAATATTAAATTGAAACCCCACCCAGGAAATTCTCAAACACACCAAGTATCCCTGTCGAGATTCCCCAATCGGTTTATTTTTCCTAAACTTTTAGTTACTAATGCTGAAAGTCTTAATTTTGAAAAGCTTACTGAACTCGAGGTGCTTTCAGAATCAAATCTAATCGATATTATAGCTATTACGGAAGTACAGTCCCACAACCCAGGGTCTCTGCGCCTGACAAATTATTCAGAGTTTATTAAACTCCATCCTTTAGACCACCTACTTGGAAAAAAAGGTGGCGGTGTTTTGTTCTTTACTAAGAGTAACCTTTACCCAAAGGTTATTCGAGTCCCTAGTTTATCCGAGTACAATGAAATCCTCTGGCTAAGTATTAGACCAAAAGTTCTCCCATGCCCATTTAATATTATTGCAATAGCTGTTTTCTATTACTCCCCAAATCAAAATATTGAGTCAAAATGTAAATTCATCCAGCAATTGCAGACAAGTGCTGATTTTGTTATTTATAAATATCCCACTGCTGGTATTTTTTTTGTTGGAAATGAAAAAAACATTAAATTGTATTATTTTTGCTTCTCAATTAATTTTAAGAAAATTTTTAAAATACCAACAACTTGGGGAAATACCTCTCTTGATGTTATTTTAACTAATATGTATAATTTTTACAACCCTCCCTCAGCTCTGCCTCCATTAGGTGGGACTTATCATCTTTCAATTCTTTTATCCCCCTCCTCAAATTTTAATCATTCTTTCTCAATAACTTATGGCAGTTATCGCCCTCTTCAAAATTCTGGTCCTTTCTTTTGGTATGTGGCTGAATACTGAAGATTGGTCCAATGTTTATAGTTTAAAAAATATTGATCAGAAAATGGCTTTGTTCCACAGTTTATCCCTAGACAAATATCAAATTTGCTTCCCGGAAAAAAAAATTTAAAAATTGCTCCAGTGACAAACCCTTTATTAACCAAACTATAAAAACACTAATTAGAACCAAATTGAAGCTTTTCAAAAATGGTAAACCAGATGAAGCCAATAAACTAAGAAAATCAATTAAAAGAAAAATTGGCACAATCCTACTACAAAAATAAGGTCGAAGTATTGTTTACTAATAAACCAAAAAACTGGTATTCTGAGGTTAAAAAGCTGTGTGGCAGGAGGCTTGAACAGCTTAACTTCAATCTATCCGAGTCCCCTGATATTACTGCCAATAATCTCAATAAATTCCTTGCTTCCATTGTCCAGAGTCTTCCTCCACTGTCCAACCAATTACAATCAGGAGCCCTTTCCCCTTCTTTACCCACTGTTTCCCTATCTGAGGTAGAAAGAAGAATTCAAAAACTAAGAAAGACAAGTATTTGTCCTTTGGATATCCCCTTTCCTCTTATTAGTGCCTTCGGTGATTTCTTGTCTAAGCCCTTGTCTTTCCTGTTTAACAAGAATACCAAGTCTGGGCAAATTCCTACAATTTGGAAACAGGGTTTCATAACCCCTTTGAAAAAAAAAATGGAAAGCATGGTTTTGAAGGCATCCGGCCTATTACTCTTACTCCTATTTTCTCGAAACTTTATGAAGGATTACTTGCAGATTGGCTAAAGGAAAAAATCCTACCTCTTACTGACTCGAAACAATTTGGGACCCTAAAATCCACCTCTACTTCCCATTACCTTGTTTCTCTTATTGATCACATTGGGAAAACCCTTGAAAAGCGCAATTCCTGGCTAAATTTAATTTCCATCAACCTTCAGAAAGCATTTGACCTTGTTAACCACAATGTTTTAATTGAGAAACTTGTCAACAAGTTCAATATTGATCCCTTACTGGTGAAATTAGTTGCCTCCTTCTTAACAAATAGATTGCAAAGTTGTCAAATACCAAAACCATTAATCAAATCCTCTCCCTGTCCACAACGGCATACCCCAAGGTACTCTTCTAGGTCCCCTACTTTTTTCAGTAATGATCAACAGCCTCACAAAGGAATTTCCTGACTGATGGAAATTTGTTGATGACCTAACGGTTGTTGAAACTTGCTTCAGAAACTTAATAAGCGACCCTATGAGTATCCTTAGTGAATTTGGAGACTATGCCTCGGACTTAGACATGGCAGTAAACGCCTCTAAGTCCATGATAAAGCCCATTTTTTTCCTCAATTCCTCACCCTGTTTTCTTAATCCTATCCCTCATGAAATTTCTGTGTCCTCATTTAAACTACTTGGCGTCACAATTTCTTCAAATTTAAAGTGGGATATCCACATTAAATACATCATCCATAGAGCTAATGTGTCTAGGGGCCCTCCTTAAGCTCCTAAATAAATTCAGCATCTCCCCTTCCCACTCCTTAAGAATTTACACGTCTTTTGTCCGCCCACATCTAGAATATGCTTGTCCAGTTTGGCACCCTGGTATCTCTCGCAAAGAATCAGAAAAAATCAAATCAATTCAAAAGAGAGCCTTACAAATAATTTTCAAATAAGGCAAGGTGCCATACTCTCTGCTCCTAAAAAAAGCTAGTCTGATAACCCTGGACCAAAGGAGGGTTTTGTTGTGCCTCCGTTTTCCAAAAAATGCCATAACAAACCCTCGGACGCCAAGTGTTTTCCCCAAACGTCACTCCCCATCCAGAATACGGCCGCCTCGAGCTGTTTCTGAGCCCATCTCTGCTTTGTCCCCCATTTGCTGTGTTACTTCCAGATACGAAAGAACTTTTATCCCCTTCATTACATAAAAAATGAATAAAATGCCTCAATAGTTTCTTTTTTTTCCCTCTTTTTTGTTTATTAGTTTATGGTACTGCCCCGGTTCTTATACTCGTTTTCTTGTTCCCCCCCCCCTTTCCTGACCAGTTTTTATTGTTTTTAACTCTTTCATTGATTTACTATAGTTTAATTGCTGACACTTTCTTAGTATCCCTTTTAATTTAAATGCATTTATGTCTTGTTCTAAGTTTAGTTTGACCAGTTTTTAATGCATTTATGTCTTGCTCTAAGTTTAGTTTTACCAATTTTTGTTTTTTTTTAATTGACTTTTTAGTTTTAATTATTGACTTTTAAATGATGTTCATTATGGTTTTCTCTATTTTGTTGTTGTTCTTTGCATTTTTAGTGTAACCATTTATTTGTTGTCGACTCCAAAGTCCAAATTCAGCCCTTTGTGGGCTTGTGATAGAAATTTTTTTGAAATGAATATCTTATCTCTAGATTGTGAGGCTAAATATGAGTCTGCATGATTGGTTTGATCAACATCAAGTTCCAGCAGTGGAATGTGAATCTTCTATCAGACTTGACTGTTTAGTTCAAGAGCTTAGCCTACAAATTTGCCAAAAAAAATTGTTTACATTCAGTCATTAATCACCAACCAACCCACAATGTCTTGCATATCTTCTGCTGAATGGCAAGATTTATTTTGAGCCTAGTTTTGCTTTAAATATTGCTGAGCATGGTTTTGGGTTACAACAGGCCAAAAATATTGATTAAATAAGCAGGATCAGTTTGTGGGCAAAATCTGAAGAACTGATTAATTTATACATGTAAGGCACTTTGTAGATTTTATCATTATGTAGGAAAAATACCACTTGAATAGAATAGTGGTTTAGGCCTATATCTAGGCATTTTGGCTAGGTTGTATGTAATGGTCAGGGTAGCAACTATTATATTTTTAAAGAATGTTGAATAGGAAGTAAATTGAATAGTATTTCATTTCTGATTATAGTTAGTTGAGAAAAGGAATTTCACACAAAGAATACTGAGTAGGGAAAGGGAGTTAAAAGACTGAGGCACAATTTTCACGTTACCAAATATTAGGCCCACACTTAGAAGATACATATCAAGAAGTATTCATCCTTTATTTTAAAGGATTTAGTCCAGAAAGGAATCTTTCAACAAGATACATTGGTTACCTTAGTGCAAAATTCCTTAGATGAAATTTGGTAGCAATGATTAAACAGTTTGTGGTAATAAGAGGCACATACTATTGTGACTTATTCTTTGCACTCTTGAGCAGTGAAATGAGCAAATAACATTTATTACTAACACCTTCTCAACCTAAGTAAGACTTATCAACTTTCTTATTCATCATGAACCCTTACTCCCTATCTATGCATCCCCTCCTTCCTGCCTGAGTAAATAAATTCTACACCACCTAATTTTGTGTTTCCTACCCCTGGGATATATTTAACTTAAATTCATAACAAATCCAGTTCAAGTTTTCCTAATTTGTCAGTATACTAGTTGTATTTTAATATAGTAACATTCTAATATACAATTTCTAATATTATTTAAATCACTGAAACTATTATGGCCTCAGGATAGCAATGGGCCCTAAACCATTGCAGGACATTATACAATTGAAAGATAAAAGGAGGGCAGAAAAAAATAGGACAGGGGTGTACTCGAGGACTGGGTCAACAAATTAGAGGAAAAGCCATAAACAACAAGATTTATAATATGTTCTAAGGAGTTTATGGAGGGAATGGTGGTATTTGTATTTATTAATTTATTATTAATAAAAATCCCATTGTGACACCCAGTATTTATATAGTACTGACATTTCAGGGGGAATTGGGCAATTGAAAAAAGGGAGACTTAGGAGTTTTTTTTCTATGTGTCTTTTTTTGATGATGGAGTTTATAAGTCAGCATCATATCACTATGCATGCATCTGGGTATTTGTTTAGCCTTGGGACACCTCATAAGGAGACATGTTAAGAAAACAATTCTTACTTTAAAATATGTATAATGATCCTAGTTCTTATATTATCCAAAGGTAGAGCCTTTATCATCAAGTCTTTCCTCTAAAAATCCTCAAAAGAGAAAAAGTTTCCAAATATCACCACGTTTTTAATTCAATGCTAAATTCCTTTTAAATTGCCGCTTTAAATTGCTGCCTAATAAGTTGTTTTATAGATATCGTTTAGCACGTGTGTCAAAAAACATGTTTAAAGAAAAAGTAGTGGTTTATTGATATTATAGAAATTTGCGAATTCTGTTATAAAAAAAAAAACTCATTAAAAAAAAATATTTCACCACTGCTATTCGCCCTTTGAAATTCCGTGCATCTTTTGTAACCTAACCTAACCACTGCTATTAATATTTTGTATTTACGCCACTGCTATTTGCCCTTCGCCACTGCTATTAATATTTTGTATTTACACCACTGCTATTCGCCCTTTGCCACTGCTATTCACCCTTCACCACTGCTCTTTAAAAAAAAAAAAAATTAAAAGACCAGCATGAACGCTATCTATAAAAGAACTTATTGGGCGGCAATTTAAAAAGACAAGCATTGAATTAAAAACATGGTGATATTAGGAAACTTTTTCTCTTTTGAGGATTTTTAGAGGAAAGACTTGATGATAAAGGTTCTACCCTTGGATAATATAAGAACTAGGATCATTATACATATTTTAAAGTAAGAATTGTTTTCTTAACATGTCTCCTTATGAGGTGTCCCAAGGCTAAACAAATACCTACATCTGTAGACTGCAGCTTGAGCTTGCAACAAGCAGCTTGAGCTGCTTGAGATGGTCCTCATATGAAGCTGATTTTAAGTTTTTCACAAACTTTTTTGCTTGCCTCTGAACATTTTCAATGAGCCTTACATATTGCCAGTAAGAAGGACTGGTCAGGCAGATGCTGAAATCAAGATAGGGTTTGGATAAGGGTAATATTAAAAAAAACAAGATACTGCTAGCATCAGCATTTCATCCTGAATCCAAATGATCCCACTACACTAGATAGGGTAAGACACCCAGTAGTCGGCCACCTGCCTATTCCCGGACAGAATCTTTGATAGGAATGAATCATCATCCTATTCACGGACAAAAGTCTCCTAATTCCGGTCACCTGCGATGCATTATCATTTTAAGAACTTTTTGACATTTAAACTGCTCTAATTACTGTATTATACCACCTAGAAACTTAATTTTTTTACAGTTAAAATCCTGTTTCTTTTCTGAACGAGTAGGTTACTAATTCAAATAGTTTCGATTGTACATTGCTTCCTATTTTTAAATTTACTAAGAAGTGTCAAATCTACCTATAGACGGACATATAGGAATCGCTCATGTATATAGTTATTACGCAATATTGCTTTGTTCGGTTCAGTGATTTCCTGTTATCGCTTTTGTCGGGTTTTCGTCAGCTTGTTGCTAGGCCTGTAGGCAGAACCTGCTAATTCGTATTTTGGCAAAATTCATGATTCATGATGGCAAACAAAACATTAAATTGTAAAAGGTTTATTAATATAAGAAATTTTTTATTTAAATTTGATTTTCAGAGAAGATAATAATTCAGATTGGAATTATTGAGAAAAGTGATTATTCTTGTTATTCAATGTGGGCAGGTGCGGATGAAGGATTTTTTTTTTGGGGGGGGGGGCCAAAGAGTTGGAGTATATAAAAAAATTACGGGGTGCAACGTAGGTTGATCTGATAAATTTGCATCAGGAGTAAGTTGAATTAACGTAATTTTGAGTTAATTAAGTAAATTATGCTCTTTAATGCTCTTTTTTATGCTTTTTATGTCTTTTTTTATGCTGTACAAATATAATAAACATTTCTATCAGAAATGAATTTCAGCCCCCCCCCCTATATAGGCCAATTCAGGGTATACATTTCTACATAAGGGGGGGGGGCAAATTTTATTTCTGATGTAAATCGGAGGTAAGTTTAAACGTAAGTTTAAGATAAATATTCAGATTGGAATTATTGAGAAAAGTGATTTTCCTTTTTATTCAATGAGAACAGGTGCGGATCAAGGATTTTTTTTTTTTTTTGGGGGGGGGGGGCAGAATAGGAGGATCCAACAAAAAATTTAGGGGGGCGCAAAATCGGTTGATGCGATAAACTTGCGTCAGGAGTAAGTTTAATTAACGCAAACTTCAGTTAATTAAGTAAAGTACACTACTTTAGGCTACACTAGGGGGCGTGCGCTCCTTCGCACCCTCTCCACTGGATCAGCCACTGAATGAGGGGAACTGATATTCCCTTTTAAAATGTTTTCAACTATGCAATAGTCCAATGTTTCACTTTTCATATTTATCTGACACTATTTTTGATATGCTTTAGGCGTTTTATAGAAATTACCATGAACTTTTTTTTGGAATAAACTTTTACTTTTAAAACGAACCAAAATAATAGTTACCATTCCTGAATCAATGTCCCATGGCAACTTTTTCTTCATAGTAATTTTTTTTCAAAATTTTATCCTTTTAAACGAGGCGGGTTTTCTTAATTGCTTTTGACACCTGTTTTTGTTTGAGAAGTTGCATATTGAGTCCTTTTTTTCTTTATTTTTGCCGTGTGTGAAAAATGGAAGGTTGTATCAAAAAGAAATCAAGTTTGGTTCATTCTAATGAAATAAAATAAAATAGGATGAATATGCAATAATTTTTAAACAATTTGGGCTATTTATTTCGGCTCAACGGACTTGTTGTTGTCATTTTAATGACAAAAAATATCATTTTAATAGCGGGGAACTTGATTTTAATAACCAAGTAGTGGAAAATTTTCTGTGGGAGCAAATTTGTACTAGGGGACCGGTTATTTGTGGGGAAACTTCCATAAGGGATGGAATCTCTGTTTTTTTCTGGGGGGAGGTGGGTTAAACAAAAAAAATATAATTGGGTACTTACACATTATGCGGGCACCGAATAATTTACAAGTCTGACCATTATTTTTTTTGGGGGGGTCAAACCCCTAACCCCCCCCCCCATGGGTACTACCTTGGCCAAGGGAACAAATTTGCTATTGTACAAGGAAACCAGTCACGAAACCTGTCAAATAGGCTATTTGCAAGAGATCGCTATAGATAAATGACTGCAAAGCCGTGATTTCTCAATGAGTGTCAATATTTACACGATTGATTTTTGTGGTTTAAGGGGGGAAAAGGTACCTAGGTTAGGTTTGGTTACGTATTTAATATATGGTATGATTCCCTCCCCCTAATGTGCAAATATATAGCCCAAATTTTTTTCTAAATTATTATAAATTCATCCTATTTTATTTTACATTCGTCCTATATAATTTGGGCGGGGGGCTTTCCCCCTAGAGTTGTCACTCTCTTTTGCAAAACCCATAAGTTAACAGATAACAGCTAATGGTGGCGGATCTGAGGAGTGGTGAGGGGGCGCGTTCCCCCTAGCAAAGTCTAAGCATATCATATTCTTGATGCGCTACTTGAACGTCAAGTAAAGTGTATTCTTAAGAAAATTTATTTAAAAAAACAAAGTTTTTCTGAAGGAAGTAAAGAGCAAAGTTGAAACTTAAAACGAGCAAAAATTATTATTTTTACAGCCTATCTAACATATATCAATAAAACTAGTACAAATAAACCAACTAATTGTGTTTCTCTATGCTTTTAGGATTATAAAAAACTAGCACTTTACTGAAAACACAAAAGTCAAGCATAAAAAACAGGATTATTGATTTAAGAATCAAAAGTGAGCATGCAGCCTAACAACACTAAACGAATCGAAAAGGCATTTCATAGTCTT